>NC_057798.1:730214374-730218915 GCF_018294505.1 Triticum aestivum | reverse complement strand
CGCGAGACCGCGCCAGCGCGCCCCGCGCCTCCAGCCACCTCCTTCGCCTCCAGTGGTCGCCGTCGCCGCCTGCTGGCCGCGCCGCCCCGTCGCCTCCCCGTCACCCCTTCGCCTCGACCCGGACCGGATCCGGCGAGATCCGGCCGGAGGAGGCCCGGATCCGCCTCCCCGGCCCCGTCCCGGACAGCTCCGGCGACCTCACTTCGGCGAACCTCGTAATCCGCGCCCGGATCCGAGATCCGAAGGTTGACTCCGAAATCCAGTCCCAGATTTTTGTAATTTTCATGCCATGTTCATGCCATTGTAACTCTGCATCCGTAGCTCCGTTTTGCGCGTGTAATATGTAAAATTGTTCGGCTCGACGAGTACATCATTTTATTCCATTGCATCATATTCATTTGAGGTCATCTTGATGCCTGAATCATCGTTGTAAGAGTGCTTCATAATGTTTTCTGCTGTCTCTTAACAGAACGAGCTCTTTTGTCATTTTTGCCATGATTGATGTGTGCATCCTATGAGGTTGATGTCTTCATGTCTTTTGATCTATGCTATGTCTTCTTTACAGTGGTGTATGCCATGTATTTTTGTGATCAATGTGGTGACTAGCACAAGCATGCAAACTAGGCATCGTGATGTTGCTGTTTTAGTTCCTATTCTGCTGTAATTTTGATGCCATGTAAACTTGATGCTACAGAGAGATCCTTGCATATTTTGAGATACTTCAGTAAGGGTGTTTTGAACATGTGGTTATTGTCTATCCATTCATGCCCTTTGTTGCAATTATGGAGTAGTCTAGCATGTCTTTTTCGTGCTCTACTTTTGCTTCAAAATGTTTCCTGGCAGATTGTTTACATGTTATTCAATTTGGCCAAGCTTGCTATAGTTGATCCTTGCATGCTATAGACTTGTTCTTGACTTGGTTTGTTTCACAAACATGTCTTCTTGATGATGCTATGCTTATCTTGTCATGCAATGACTTATGGTGAGTGTATCGAGCTTGTTAAGTAGTGTTCATGATGTTGTTGTTTTGCTAGGCTGAATCTGTTATTTCGTGATGCTATGTGAACATGTTTCTAATAATCATTCTATGCATAATCTGGAGATGTTCTATAAACATGTTTTGATCTACATGTCATCCTCTAACCATACATGCCCCTGGTTGCATTTATAGCTTGTTGTAGCTTGTTGTAATCCTGCTCTAAAGTTGCTTCATAATGTTGTTGTCAGCCTATTAACATTATGTTCAGTTGTTCCCATGTGTTTTGCTAGTGATCCATGCATCCTATGACCTTGCTATTGCCATGCTTAGCTTCACAAATATGTCTTCTTACGGTTGGTTGCCTTGCCATGCCATGTATTGCTCTGTAGTGAGTTGCACAAGCTCATCTACATGCCTTCATAATTATGTTCCTGCCGTGTATGAATCTGTTTAATAACTTGCTATGTTTACGTGGGTGCCATCATATTTTCTGATCCTTTTTGGCTTATGGTCAGTAAGGGACTTTTGATCTATGCAATTAGTAGTTTCATGCCATGCCTTTGTTTGCCATTATAAGTTCCTGTAACATGTTGTTTGATAGCTCTAAACATTGCATCGTGATGTTATTTTCTGCAGAGTCTGAAATTGTTATAACTTGCAATCTTACCATGTGTGTTTGAGCATGTTCTAGTGATTTCTGGAGATAGCTCAGTGTTCACGTTTTGTAATGCTTTACCCGTATATCATGCCCATGTGTTTTGTTATTATGTTGAAATGCTGTAGCTTATTGTTTTGATGCTTGCAATATGCCTAGTTGCTGTTTTGGACAGCTTGTCCTTTAAACTTGTTGAGTGTGTGTGTTGAACCGTTGCTCCGTTTTGAGTGTGCTCTATATGAAACTTGCTTAGAATTGCATGTAGCTTCATATTATCATGTTGCATCCTTGTTTTGAGGTGTTGGCTTGATGTTTGTATGCACTTTGCATCAATGCCATGTTTGACTTGCTTTGCTCATATCTTCTAGGTCGTAGCTCCGAACTAAATGAACTTTATATGTAACTTGACTAGAATCTCGTGTAGATCATCTTTGTGCATCTTAACTTTTTGTTTAACAATTTGAACATAAGGTTTATTAAGATCTGGACCAATTTCGAAATTTGCATATGAGGACTTACCGGAATTGTTATATGTTGTTCCCGGCCTCATTTAAACTTGCCTTGATGTGTTGCTCTAGTTTGCATCATCTCTTGTTATGAGTAGCCTTCATGTAGCTTTGCCATGCATCATGCTTGTTGTGCATCATGCATTGTTCATGTGTGGTGTGTTTACTATGTTGTGTGCTTCTTTTCGATAGTTCCTGTTTCGTTGCGATCGTGAGGATTCGTTCGTCTACGCTTGGTTTAGCTTCATCCGTTCGTCTTCTTCATGGACTCATTCTTCTTCCTTGCGGGATTTCAGGCAAGATGACCGTTACCCTGGATCTCACTACTATCATTGCTATGCTAGTTGTTTCGTTCTATCGCTATGCTGCGCTACCTATCATCTGTTTATCCAGCCATCCCATATGGCCATGAACCTCTAACCTTTGACACCTTTCTTATGCAAACCGTTGTTTGGCTATGTTACCACTTTTGCTCAGCCCCTCTTATAGCGTGCTAGTTGCAGGTGAAGTTGAAGATTTCTCCATGGTGGACAGGATTTTGGTTGGGATATCACAATATCTCTTATATTATTAATGCATCTATATACTTGGTAAAGGGTGGAAGACTCGGCCTTTTGCCTGGTGTTTTGTTCCACTCTTGCCGCCCTAGTTTCCGTCATACCGGTGTTATGTTCCCGGATTTTGCGTTCCTTACGCGGTCGGGTGATTTATGGGACCCCCTTGACAGTTCGCTTTGAATAAAACTCCTCCGGCAAGGCCCAACCTTGGTTTTACCATTTGCCTCACCACCACCTATCCTTTCCCTTGGGTCGGCCAACCCAAGGGTCATCTTTATTTTTAGCCCCCCCGGGCCAGTGCTTGTCTAAGTGTTGGTCCGAACCGAGCAACCTGCGGGGCCACCTCGGGGCAACTCGAGGGTTGGTTTTACTCGTAGCTTGACTTATCCGGTGTTGCCCTGAGAACGAGATATGTGCAGCTCCTATCGGGATTGTCGGCGCATCGGGCGGCTTTGCTGGTCTTGTTTTACCATTGTCGAAATGTCTTGTAAACCGGGATTCCGAGTCTGATCGGGTCTTCCTGGGGGAAGGTCTATTCCTTCGTTGATCGCGAGAGCTTGTCATGGGCTAAGTTGGGACACCCCTGCAGGGTATAATCTTTCAAAAGCCGTGCCTGTGGTTATAGGCAGATGGGAATTTGTTAATGTCCGGTTGTAGATAACTTGACACCAGATCCGAGTTAAAACGCATCAACAGTGTGTGTAGCCATGATGGTCTCTTTTCGGCGGAGTCCGGAAAGTGAACACGGTTTCTGGGTTATGTTTGACGTAAGTAGGAGTTCAGGATCACTTCTTGATCATTGCTAGCTTCACGACCGTTCTGCTTGCTCTCTTCTCGCTCTTATTTGTGTATGTTAGCCACCATATCATGCTTAGTCGCTGCTACAGCCTCACCACTTTACCCCTTCCTTTCCCATTAAGCTTTGCTAGTCTTGATACCCATGGTAATAGGATTGCTGAGTCCTCGTGGCTCATAGATTACTACAACAACAGTTGCAGGTACAGATTCTGCGATGATCATGACGCGAGAGCGATGCTTGCTTGCGTTGAGTTCTTCTTCTGCTTCTTCGATCAGGGGATAGGTTCCAGGTCGGTAGCCTGGGCTAGCAGGGTGGATATCGTTTGAGTTTCTGTTTGTGTTTCATCCGTAGTCGGATGATGCTCTGATGTATTGTGATGTTGTATTCGTGTGGCATTGTATGCCTTATGTATGTATCCCCATCTATTATGTAATGTTGATGTAATCATATCCACCTTGCAAAAGCGTTTCAATATGCGGGTCTATCCTTGTTGGGACCTTCGAGTTCCTTTTGGATAGGGTCGCATATTGGGCGTGACAAGTTGGTATCAGAGCCTCGACCGACCCTAGGAGCCCCCTTGATTGATCGTGTAGTTTGGCCGTTGTTGAGTCTAGAATAAACTGTTTTCGGATTCTAGTTATATCGGAGAGTAGGAATTCTTTTTACTCCTCAGCCCCTTCGTCGCTCTGGTAAGGAATCTTGACGTAGGTGTTTTGAATTACTCCTCTTCCCCTTCTAAAATTTTCTTTAGGATCACGCAGTTGGTTTTCCGATCGTTGGTTCTCAGCTCTTTTCATCCGGTGCATTTCTCATCAAGTTGACTCGAGCCTCTTCATCATTGAGTTCATTCCTTCGTTGTTTTCTTTTCCCACCCGCCCACCCTTCTTCTTCTCGGAACCAGAGTCCATAATCGAGTTTCCATCCTACTCGTGCGAAGTCTTTGCTTTCTTTCCTCAATGATTTCAACCGGTGTTGTCTCTTCAAGATATTCGTCGTTTCCCCTCCCGAGTTGCCTTTGCTTTTCCCGCCCTCCCACCCCTTTTCT
>NC_057798.1:729955800-730213564 GCF_018294505.1 Triticum aestivum | reverse complement strand
GGAGTCTGAGTCTCTTTCGAGCATCAATTTCATTCGTGTGGAGCCTCTTCAGTCTTTCGTCAATTGTTCAACTGGTGAATTCTCTTTCGTTTGACATTCTTCATCTCTTTTTTCTTCTCCGATGGATTCAATTCAAGTATTCGGTGTTGATCACATTCTTTCCCTCGGCTTAAGTGTTCTCCTTGCTCATTTGCCTCTCGCCAGTTTATCCTTCCGAAGTGCTCAAGACATCTCAGGAGATTCGTCTATGTTCGAATTAATTCGAGGTTGTCACCTCATTCAAATATTTCAATTGTTCCGGTGCATCATCTATCTTTTAAACAATCCTTTTCAACGGTGTTATCTCTTCAGTGGGCCCTAACCCACAGGTCTTTTCCCAGGATCTTACCTGACTCTTCTAGTTCCACGGAGTTATTCTCAATTCTTTTCAAAGTGTGACGTAAGAATAGATTCCATCAGTCACATGCCTTCTCCAAGATCGCTTCCAAAATCATTTCATTGTTGGCTCAACCTCTCTACTTTTCATTCTCTTGGAGTATCTCAGTAATTTTGGTGTTGTTTCTCGTCGTCATTTGAAGATCCAAGAAGAGTTTTCCTTTAAATCTTGTCCGTTCTCTCGAAGATTCGTGGTTCAGCTTCATGCTATCAGCCTCGAATTATTCCATTTGTTAGATATTCCTTTTCTCACCTATCCGGAGTATTTCAGGAGTTGTCTTTCTGTTTCTTTTCACCGGAGGCCATCATTCCAGTTCCCGTTCTCCAGTTATCCCGGCGCTTCATTCAAATGTTCATTAATCAGCTCGAGTTCTCTTCGTTCTCGTCTCTCTAAATCCCCTCAGGCATATTTGATCATCTAATTATTCCCGAAGATTCATTCTCTTTCGTCAGTCATTTCCAAATTCTTACGGTGGTTCGTTCAAGATTCTTTTTCCTTGGTCATCATTTTAATTCATTCGTTCTTTTCAATCCTATCGGTGGTTCATGAAGACCTTCTCAAGTTTGCGATATGTCACTTCTCAATCCTTTTCAAGAAGAATAAGTAGTATGAAAAATCGATCGCTCGTCATCAATTTATTTTGATGAAGGATAAGCATACAATAAATCATATTCTTATTTCCTCGAAGTGATTAATCCTTTTCTTCAGAGTTTGTTCTTGATGAATAAATTCTAGTTCCAAGTGTTTTTCATCTTTTCTTTTCCGGAGTTCAATTTTCCTCGACCATTTCGTCGGAACCTCCATCTAAATCACCGCAAGCTTTAATCTTATTCTTTCATCCTTCATTCTATCTCATCATCCTTTTGTTATCGGAGTTCTTCATGGTGGTTCTTCATGACTTAATTCATTCTTTAAGAGTTCATCAATATTTTGTTGGTGGAGTTCAAGTATCCTTTTCTTCTCGCCTCTTGAAGTGCAATTAATTCTCCGTATTCTTTTGAAGTGGAGTTTTGTAGTTCTTCGTTCCTCTCAGATATTCAACTCCGTTCAATCCTTCCTTCTAAGTTCTTTTCATTCAATTCTTTCAATTCTTCCGGAGATTTTGTGTCATGCCTTCATCAAGTATCATTCCATCCTCTCTAGTTCATGTGCTATTCTTTCCATTTTCAACCGGAGTGCTGCCTAAATCCTTTCAGTCTTATTCGTTTATTTTCTCATTCTAACCACTCCGGTTAGAACGAGTGCTTTCATAGTCTATCTGATTCCGTGAGATTTCGATTCTCGTCATTCTCGTCGTTCCTCTCTTCTTCTCGAGTGCTCTCGATTCCTTGTCTCTTCTCTTGAATTCTTGCTTCATCTCTTCCTTTTTCTCTTCCGTCTCGGTCCTAAGATCTCGGGACGAGATCTCTTGTTAGTGGAGGAGTGTTGTAACACCCCGGATCCGATGCGCCAGGTGTCTGTCAGTTGTTCGCCGTCGTTGCCATGTCATGTGCTTGCGTGTTGCATTTTATCATGTCATCATGTGCATTTCATTTTGCATACGTGTTCGTCTCATGCATCCGAGCCTTTTTCCCCGTTGTCCGTTTTGCAATCCGGCGCTCCTATGCCCTCCGGCGTCCCCCTCTTCTCTCTTTTCATGTGCGGGTGTTAAACTTTCTCGGAATGGCCCGAGCCTTGCCAAGTGGCCTTGGTACACCACCGGTAGACCGCCTGTCAAGTTTCGTGTCATTTGGAGTTCGTTTGGTACTCCAACGGTTAACCGTGTAACCGTAAAGCCCCTCTCTCTTTCCAGCCCAACACCCCCTCCAAAGTGTCCCAAAACCCATCTAACTCCCCTCCATGCCCTCGGTCGTTCGATCACGATCACGTGGCCGAAAATCGCTCCTCATTTGGACTCTCCTAGCTCCCTCTACATATAAAACTAGCCCCTCCCCCGAAAATCGCAGATCAAACCCTAGCCTCCTCTTCCTCGCCCCGCCGGACACGTCCGCACCGCCACCGGACGTGTCCACCGCCCGCAGCCACGTCGCCCGACCAATGGGCGCGCGCCACGTCACCTCCGCCGCCGCCCCGTCCAACCGCGCGCCGCCACCTCAGCCCGCCTCTCTCTCCTCCGCGCCGCGGGCCCGCGAAGCCCATCCAAGGCCCGCGCGGGCCCGGTCGCCGCCGCCGCCCGGCCCGCGCCCTCGTGCCCGAGCCCCACCGCCGCCCGCCTCCGGCACCGACGAGCTGTGCCGCCGGCCGCCCGGACCTCGCCGCCCCGCCGGCCGCCGTCCGCTGGCGCCCACGGCGCCTGGCCCGGCCGCCTTGCCCCGCCGCCGCGGCTCCGCGCGAGCCCGCGCCTGCGCGCCCCGCGCCTCTCCTGCGCCGCGGCCTCCATCTGCCTCCTTCACCTCCGGTGGTCGCCGCCGCCGCCTGCTGGCCGCGCCGCCCGGTGGCCGCACCGCCCCGTCGCCTCCCCGTCGCCCCTCCGCCTCGACCCGGACCGGATCCGGCGAGATCCGGCCGGAGGAGCCCCGGATCCGCCTCCCCGGCCCCGTCCCCGACAGCTCCGGCGACCTCACTCCGGCGAACCTCGTAATCCGCGCTCGGATCCGAGATCCGAAGGTTGACCCCCGAAATCCTAAGTCCCAGATTTTTGTAATTTTCATGCCATGTTCATGCCATCGTAACTCTGCATTCGTAGCTCCGTTTTGCGCGTGTAATATGTCAAATTGTTTGCCTCGACGAGTACATCATTTCATTCCATTGTATAATATTCATTTGTGGTAATCTTGATGCCTGAATCATCGTTGTAAGAGTGCTTCATAATATTTTCTGTTGTCTCTTAACAGAACGAGCTCTTTTGTCATTTTTGCCATGATTCATGTGTGCATCCTATGAGGTTGATGTCTTCATGTGTTTTGATCTATGCTATGTCTTCTTTACAGGGGTATATGCCATGTATTTTTGTGATCAATGTGGTGACTAGCACAAGCATGCAAACTAGGCATCGTGATGTTGCTGTTTTAGTTCCTGTTCTGCTATAATTTTGATGCCATGTAAACTTGATGCTACAGAGAGATCCTTGCATATTTTGAGATACTTCAGTAAGGGTGTTTTGAACATGTGGTTATTGTCTATCCATTCATGCCCTTTGTTGAAATTATGAAGTAGTCTAGCATGTCTTTTTCGTGCTCTACTTTTGCTTCAAAATGTTTCCTGGCAGATTGTTTACATGTTATTCAATTTGGCCAAGCTTGCTATAGTTGATCCTTGCATGCTATAGACTTGTTCTTGACTTGGTTTGTTTCACAAACATGTCTTCTTGATGATGCTATCCTTATCTTGTCATGCAATGACTTATGGTGAGTGTATCGAGCTTGTTAAGTAGTGTTCATGATGTTGCTGTTTTGCTAGGCTGAATCTGTTATTTCGTGATGCTATGTGAACATGTTGCTAATAATCATTCTATGCATAATCTGGAGATGTTCTATAAACATGTTTTGATCTACATGTCATCCTCTAACCATACATGCCCCTGGTTGCATTTATAGCTTGTTGTAGCTTGTTGTAATCCTGCTCTAAAGTTGCTTCATAATGTTGTTGTCAGCCTGTTAACATTATGTTCAGTTATTCCCATGTGTTTTGCTAGTGATCCATGCATCCTATGCCCTTGCTATTGCCATGCTTAGCTTCACAAATAAGTCTTCTTACTGTTGGTTGCCTTGCCATGCCATGTATTGCTCTGTAGTGAGTTGCACAAGCTCATCTACATGCCTTCATAATTATGTTCCTGTCGTGTATGAATCTGTTTAATAACTTGCTATGTTTACGTGGGTGCCATCATATTTTCTGATCCTTTTTGGCTTATGGTCAGTAAGGGACTTTTGATCTATGCAATTAGTAGATTCATGCCATGCCTTTGTTTGCCATTATAAGTTCCTGTAACATGTTGTTTGATAGCTCTAAACATTGCATCCTGATGTTATTTTCTGCAAAGTCTGAAATTGTTATAACTTGCAATCTTACCATGTGTGTTTGAGCATGTTCTAGTGATTTCTGGAGATAGCTCAGTGTTCATGTTTTGTAGTGCTTTAACCGTACATCATGCCCATGTATTTTGTTATTATGTTGAGATGGTGTAGCTTATTGTTTTGATGCTTGCAATATGCCTAGTTGCTGTTTTGGACAGCTTGTCCTTTAAACTTGTTGAGTGTGTGTGTTGAACCGTTGCTCCGTTTTGAGTGTGCTCTATATGAAACTTGCTTAGAATTGCATGTAGCTTCATATTATCATGTTGCATCCTTGTTTTGAGGTGTTGGCTTGATGTTTGTATGCACTTTGCATCAATGTCATGTTTGACTTGCTTTGCTCGTATCTTCTAGGCCGTAGCTCCGAACTAAATGAACTTTATATGTAACTTGACTAGAATCTCGTGTAGATCATCTTTGTGCATCTTAACTTGCTGTTTAACAATTTGAACATAAGGTTTATTCAGATCTGGACCAATTTCGAAATTTGCATATGAGGACTTATCGGAATTGTTATATGTTGTTCCCGGCCTCATTTAAACTTGCCTTGATGTGTTGCTCTTGTTTGCATCATCTCTTGTTATGAGTAGCCTTCATGTAGCTTTGCCATGCATCATGCTTGTTGTGCATCATGCATTGTTCATGTGTGGTGTGTTTACTATGTTGTGTGCTTCTTTTCGATAGTTCCTGTTTCGTTGCGATCGTGAGGATTCGTTCGTCTACGCTTGGTTCGGCTTCATCCGTTCGTCTTCTTCATGGACTCGTTCTTCTTCCTTGCGGGATTTCAGGCAAGATGACCGTTACCCTGGATCTCACTACTATCATTGCTATGCTAGTTGTTCCGTTCTATCGCTATGTTGCGCTACCTATCATCTGTTTATCCAGCCATCCCATATTGCCATGAACCTCTAACCTTTGACACCTTTCTATGCAAACCGTTGTTTGGCTATGTTACCGCTTTTGCTCAGCCCCTCTTATAGCTTGCTAGTTGCAGGTGAAGTTGAAGATTTCTCCATGGTGGACAGGATTTTGGTTGGGATATCACAATATCTCTTATATTATTAATGCATCTATATACTTGGTAAAGGGTGGAAGACTCGGCCTTTTGCCTGGTGTTTTGTTCCACTCTTGCCGCCCTAGTTTCCGTCATACCGGTGTTATGTTCCCAGATTTTGCGTTCCTTACGCGGTCGGGTGATTTATGGGACCCCCTTGACAGTTCGCTTTGAATAAAACTCCTCCAGCAAGGCCCAACCTTGGGTTTACCATTTGCCTCACCACCACCTATCCTTTCCCTTGGGTCGGCCAACCCAAGGGTCATCTTTATTTTAGCCCCCCCCCCCCGGGCCAGTGCTTGTCTAAGTGTTGGACCGAACCGAGCAACCTGCGGGGCCACCTCGGGGCAACTCGAGGGCTGGTTTTACTCGTAGCTTGACTTATCCGGTGTTACCCTGAGAATGAGATATGTGCAGCTCCTATCGGTATTGTCGGCGCATCGGGCGGCTTTGCTGGTCTTGTTTTACCACTGTCGAAATGTCTTGTAAACCGGGATTCCGAGTCTGATCGGGTCATCCTGGGAGAAGGTCTATTCCTTCGTTGATCGCGAGAGCTTGTCATGGGCTAAGTTGGGACACCCCTGCAGGGTATAATCTTTCGCAAGTCGTGCCTGCGGTTATAGGCAGATGGGAATTTGTTAATGTCCGCTTGTAGATAACTTGACACCAGATCCGAGTTAAAACGCATCAACAGTGTGTGTAGCCGTGATGGTCTCTTTTCGGCGGAGTCCGGAAAGTGAACACGGTTTCTGGGTTATGTTTGACGTAAGTAGGAGTTCAGGATCACTTCTTGATCATTGCTAGCTTCACGACCGTTCTGCTTGCTCTCTTCTCGCTCTTATTTGCGTATGTTAGCCACCATATCATGCTTAGTCGCTGCTGCAGCCTCACCACTTTACCCCTTCCTTTCCCATTAAGCTTTGCTAGTCTTGATACCCATGGTAATGGGATTGCTGAGTCCTCGTGGTTCACAGATTATTACAACAACAGTTGCAGGTACAGGTTCTGCGATGATCATGACGCGAGAGCGATGCTTGCTTGCGTTGAGTTCTTCTTCTGCTTGTTCGATCAGGGGATAGGTTCCAGGTCGGCAGCCTGGGCTAGCAGGGTGGATGTCGTTTGAGTTTCTGTTTGTGTTTCATCCGTAGTCGGATGATGCTCTGATGTATTGTGATGTTGTATTCGTGTGGCATTGTATGCCTTATGTATGTATCCCCATCTATTATGTAATGTTGATGTAATGATATCCACCTTGCAAAAGCGTTTCAATATGCGGGTCTATCCTTGGTGGGGCCTTCGAGTTCCTTTTGGATAGGGTCGCATATTGGGCGTGACATACTGCTACTTTGCAGTAACGTGTCTGACAGAACCTCGCTACTGTTACCCGCTTAGCAGTAGCGCGACAGGAACAGAAAGCGCTACTACTATAATTGCCACACCGTTCCCGACGTGCTAGGTATATTAGTAGCGCCCTTCTACGAATAGCGCTACTACTACGGATTGTAGCAGCAGTGCGTTTTTCCTCCCCACGCTACAGTTAAAGCTATTTTACCTAGCCCCCCACGCGGCCTGATTACCTCTGCTTCCTCGATCCCCCAATTCTCCTCTACTATTCCTCGTTGCCTCCGCCTCACCACCGTCTCCCCCGACCCCGCCTCACCGTCGTCTCCCCCGACCCTGCCTCGCCGCCGTCCCCCCCGACTCCGCCTCGCCGCCGTCTCCCCCGACCCTGCCTCACCGTCGTCTCCCTCGACCCACCTTGCCGCCGTCTCCCCCGACCCCGCCTTGCCGCCGTCTTCCCCGACCCCGCCTCGCCGCGCCTCGGTGCCTCCGTCTCCCCCTACCCCATCTCTCTCCCCGCCCTCTGTAAGCACTCTCCCCTTCCGATCCCTCTTCTCTGCTTAGTATGAACCCTAGCTATTTAGTGCTAGTTATTATGAACCCTAGGCTATTTTTAGTGCTAGTTAGTTAATTACTTAGATGGTAATTAGGCAGTAGTTCCTAGGTACTAATTAGTTAGTAAGAACTAGGTACTAATTAGGTATTAGAATATTTTTATTTATAGTAAGTTTATTTTTAGTAAGAACTAGTGGAATTAATAGAACTAGTTAGTAAGAACTTGTTTCTATTTTTTAGTTAAAGCAATATTTCCCGCCTCGACGTGGACGATGCCTATCCCGCATCCTCGTCGTCGAGTTGGCGGAGGACGACACCTGCTTGACCAGATCGTCCATGTCCGGGACTGGGCTCCGCCGGGGTGGTACTGGGAGGCGCTACCTACCGGGGGGCGCAGGTTGGTGAGGAGCCAGCCTGTCGTTGACCCGAACCTTCTTTGGTGGCGGTCGCGTGGGCTAGTGACGATCCAGAGGCTCGAGGACTCCGCGGAGGTTGTGCGTCACCGTGTCAGTGAGGAGGACGCGCACATCCGTCGCTACTTGTTTGCGTTGGAGCACAGGCCGTTCTCCAAAACCTGGCAGGTTCTCCGGGGATCTCACTGGAGCTATGATCCCGTGATGGTTCCTTCTCTGTGGGTGTCTGTCACATCCCTAGCTGCTGGTAGTGCTCTAGGCTAGCTTCATGTGTGCATCATGTCTATATTTTCGAAACTTGAACTGAGGAATTTTTGGAAGCCTCAAAAACTTAAATAAAAGAGGGGCAAAAACCCTAGAAATCTCATTCATTGCTCCAAAATGCTCTTCTTAAATGTTTGATAATTTTTGGTAAGGGTTCTGGTCCCAACCAAAATATTGAACATTTTTAAGGATTTATTTTTGAGACTTTGAATTTAAATCATTAGCTATTTGAATTTGAATTATATTCATATAATTAGAATATAATTTCAAATACCCCTGAAATATTTTATAAGCTTTTGGAAAAGTCCATCTAGCAATATAAAATATTCAGAGGAGTTTTTGGCATTGTTTGAATTATTTTAAAATTCAAAACAGTGGCAAAATAAATTAAATATAAATAAACAGAACAGAAAAATAAAAAGAGCAAAGCTTACCTGGCGCTTACCTGTCCAGCCCAGCCGGCCCAGCTCCCCCAGCGGCCCAGCCCGCCACCGTTACCCCCCCTGTCGCCTTCCTCCTCTGCCAGGAGGACGGGCACGCGCCCGGCGCGCGCGGCCACGCGCCCCGGCCACCTCCTCCCTGCCTGGCTGCCTCCTCCTCCCCTGGTTCCTCCCGCGACGCCACGCAGCCCCCGACCCCCTCTCCCTTCTCCCTCTCTCCCGCGTCCTCATCCTCTCCCCGGAACACTCTCCCCCCCCCTCCTCTGTTCTCCTCACCGAGCGGAGCCCGTCGCCGCCGCTCGCCATAACCACGGCCACCGGGCCTCCCTCGCTCCCCCGACTAGCCCAGAGGCTCCGCCTCGACCCCCTCTTTCCTCTCCACCTAGCCACGAGGCCCCGGACGCGCTGCAACGCCGCCACCATCGTCATTTCCGTCGCCGGCCACCGAAGCTCACCGCTGTCGATTCGCCGCCTCCGACGCCTCCCCGAGCTCCCCGAGGCCACCGTCGCAACCCCTGTGAGCTCCGCCACCGTTTCCCCATCTTTCCCTCTTCGTTTGGTTGCTGTAGCCGTCGCCCCCTTGATGACCGAAACCCGCCGCCGTCTGTGATCGCCGCCGACGTGCCTCCGGCCACCTAGTGGCCCGGCTGTCGTGCTCAGCTTCCTCCCCGCGCTGCCTGGAACACGTAGGTGCCTCGCACGAGCCTCCCCGGCCACCGTAGCGTCGACCCCGAGCTCGCCCGAGCTCCGGCGACTGCCACGGTCGATGCCGGTGACGACTCCGGCCATCTTAGGCCCAGCCGCTGCCACTACTCGACGCGGACGAGTGCCTGCATCACGTAGACGCCCTCCGCCGGCCATTTGGTCGCCGGAGGAGGGAAACCGCACCCCTCCGCCGTCTCTGGCTCCGCCGGCGACGAGTAGCGGGTCAACTCCGGCGAGTTGACCCAGGTTTGACCTTCCCCGTGTGTCACTGACGTGTGGGCCACCCCCCCTGACATTTTAGTTAGTATTAGTTTAACACTAATTAACCTAGGTTAGTTAGCTGATTAGTCGCTGACCAGTGGGCCCCGGCCCCACAAACAGTTTAGTTAGAATTAACTTAAGGCTAATTAACTTGGTTAATTAGTTGTGTCACTGACCAGTGGACCCCACTGGTCAGGTTTGACCTGAATCTGCCCCGTTGACCTGATGACGTCAAGGTGATGTCATGCTGACGCATTAAATGATTTTCTGGATTTAAAATAAATCAGAAAATCCAGAAAATTGTATAAACTTCTAAAATTCATAGAAAATTAACCGTAACTCCAAATTAAATAAATTATATATGAAAAATTATCAGAAAAATTCAAGGAATCCATCTGTACCATTTTCATGCATGTTAGAACAACTTATAGCTGCTGTTTAGCACAAATCAATTAAATGGCATTTGAATAATCACATATGGAGTTTGAATTTGAATCTTGTATTCAAACCAACTTCATTTAATCTGTTGCTAGTTGCATTAGCCCAAAACACATTCATTTTGCCATGTCATGATCATGCATCATATTGTGCATTGCATTGATTGTGTTCCCTTCTATGTTGCCGGTATCTGTCCCCTCTCGATAGACGTGATACCGATGATGTGATCGTTGACACTGATGAAGACTCAATGTTATCTTCAGAAGTGCCAGGCAAGCAAAACCCCCTTGTTCATTCCGATACAATCCCACTCTCTCGCTCCTGCTCTCTTTTACTACATTAGGACAACAACGATTCAACTGTAACTTGTTGCGGTAGCTGAACCCCTTTATCCTTTGCATGACCTGTCATTGCCACAGTAAATAGATGAAACCCACTAGCATGAGTAGGAGTTGTTTGAGCCCTGATGTGCCTACTCATTTATGTTTGTTGTCATGCCTGCTACTGCTTAGAGTTGAGTCAGGTCTGATTCATCGGGGATGAATCAGAGGCGTGTGAACATGTCCTACTGTGTGTGAGCTAAGTGTGTGAACACGATTTGGTAAAGGTAGCGGTGAGAGGCCATGTAGGAGTACATGGTGGGTTGTCTCATTGCAGCCGTCCTCAGGAACTGAGTTCTGTGTTTGTGATCCATGATTCAGCTACTACCACGCATTGGGCCCGAAACCAATGGACCCTCTCGGCTTCTTGATCACCCTTGTCCTCTGTCCAGGAGTTGCAAGTAGTTTCTGGTGTTTGTAGTATGCTGGAGGCCGTGCGCAGCGCTGACCGTAGGGGTGGGCTGTGATGCGGTAGGCACGTGGCACGGTCTACCGGGCGCCCGTTTGGTGTCTCGGGAACCCTGTTCACATCGTTTGGGGCTGTGAGCGAAACTCCGGCCGGATCTCCTCATGGATGGAACCCGAATAGGCGATAAACCTGGACTAGAGACTTGAGTGTTTAGGTAGGCCGTGGCCGACACCCACGTTGGGCTTCCGCTTGAAGGTTGCCGAGTACATGTCGTGTAAACGGCGGTAAGTGGTGAGAGCGTGTGTGAAGAAGTACACCCCTGCAGGGTTAACATCATCTATTCGAATAGCCGTGTCCGCGGTAAAGGACTTCTGGGTTGCTTATATCAGTTCATAGACAAGTGAAAGTGGATACTCTAAAATACGCAAGATAAGCGTGAGTGCTATGGATGGCATTCTCGTAGGGAGACGGGAGTGGATCCATAGTGGTGTATTGATATGGTGAATATGTGGACTCGTGTGCGCCACCTCAAAGAGTCGCTTGCAGTCGTAGTTTAGGATAGCCACCGAGTCAAAGCTGGCTTGCTGCAGTTAAACCCCACCATCCCCTTAGTTGATAATGATGCATATGTAGATAGTTCTGATGTAAGTCTTGCTGGGTACATTTGTACTCACGTTTGCCTATTTTATGTTTTTGCAGAGAGACTTCGGTTTCGCTAGTAGTTCCGCATGGACTTCGACGTTTAGCTTGTTACCTCAGCTACGATCTTGTGCCTCGGCAGGATCTGGTAGATAGTCAGGCTTCTCAGCCTTTTTCAGTTATAGATGTCTGTACCCAGACATGATAGCTTCCGCTTGTGCTTTGACTTGTATGCTCTGAATGTTGGGTCATGAGACCTATGTTTGTAATATCTCGCTCCTCGGAGCCAAATGAGTAAAATACTGGAGTCGTAGAGTCATGTTGTGATGCCATGTTGTATTTGCACATATCGAGCATATTGTGTGTATGTTATTGAAATGCTTGGTATGTGTGGGATCTGACCATCTAGTTGTTTATCTTTAGTAGCCTCTCTTACCGGGAAATGTCTCCTAGTGTTTCCACCGAGCCATGGTAGCTTGCTACTGCTCCGGAACACTTAGGCTGGCCGGCATGTGTCCTTCTTCGTTCCTGTGTCTGTCCCTTCGGGGAAATGTCACGCGATGAATACCGGAGTCCTGTTAGCCTGCTACAGCCCGGTTCACCGGAGTCCTGCTAGCCCAGTGCTACAGCCTGGATTCACTCGCTGATGACCGACACGTTCGATGCTGGGTCATGGATGCCTGTCCCTGTAAGTCTGTGCCACTTTGGGTTTACGACTAGCCATGTCAGCCCGGGCTCCTTATCATATGGATGCTAGCGACACTGTCATATACGTGTGCCAAAAGGCGCAAACGGTCCCGGGCAAAGGTAAGGCGACACCCATGGGAATACCGTGCGTGAGGCCGCAAAGTGATATGGGGTGTTACATGCTAGATCGATGTGGCATTGAGTCGGGGTCCTGACAGTGTCCACCGCTCGCACCGATACCCGTCGTGTGCTGGAGTTTTAGTTGTATTAGTGATGTTATATGTATGGCACTATTCGTGATGTATTAGTGATAATATTCGATGATGTACGGACGCATGAGATGATTTACTTTTGCTTATTAAATGCATGCTAATTTGAGTCCTATAAGATATTTTGAAATGTATATCTTTTGTTTCTCAATATCCAAGTGGCCGGTCATGTTTGCAGGTTACACCTCCGAGTGGCCTATGTTTTGCTGGAGTGTTGATTCATTTCTGTTCCGGCAAATTTCAGGCGCTCGATATGTCCTATTTTAGCAAAGGTCATGCCGGATTTTTCCGTGAATTTTGGCATGACTTGTGCCAGAATATGTAGGAAATATCGAGTGCCCCGGATTTGTGTGTTGAGTATCTTGGTAGTTGTCTTCGATCAATTTTCAATTAATGTTTTAACTATGAACATAGGAAATGTCTGACGATGAAAAGGATTTCGGTATTTGCAAATACTGCGAAGACGAGCGCGGCCTGTGCGACGGAATCTTCCTAGATGATGATAGGCACTTCAGCATCAAGCTGGACGAGAACTTCGAAGTGGATACAGTAAGTCACAACGACAAGTATTTTTTCGTAATTAAGCATGACATCTGCTTCATTTGCTTCAACTTATATTTTTTTACTATTCTACTAGCGTATCCCCTGCCATGCAAGATTTTTTGTATTGGATAAGATAGGTTTCAGACATAGTATGGAGGAAAAGAAAGTTTACTTGAAGACCGAGCATGGTTATATTTTCCATGCAAAATTATACAATTCAGACGACTACACCTATTTTGGATGCAAAACATGGCGAGCACTATGCAAGACTTATGCATTTGAGCCTGATATGGTTATCACCTTTGATATTCGTCCGGAAGATGATATTGAAGGTAATACCGACATCTGGGTTGATGTGCAGACGCCTCCAGTTATACCATTATGTAAGTTTCTCAACCATATTTATGTCTTTGATATTGTTTATTCAAAAATAGTTGACAACTAATTTGTATTGTCAGCTTATTTCGGTGCAAGCAAACATGTCCAGCGCTTGGTAGACAGGACCGTATACTGTCCTGGGGTTGAACTCAACTGCGAGGAGCTCAGTCATTATGTTTCACGGCTTGAGGATCTTGATACTGTCAAGACAAATTTTCTTCCTGCATTTAGAAATGTTAGTACTGAAAATGTGCGACCAATAGTGTTTGTAATGAACTACGGTCACATCTATTTAGGAAGGATGGTAAGATTTTTACTATTTGTCATCAGTGCATCTTTTCCATACATTATTTTTGAAGCTAAACTTCATTGCTAAGTATGTTACCATATACGATGTTCTTCAACAGGGACTCCCGATGAATGTTGTGCCTTATGGGATCGAGACTAAAGGTACCATGAGTATTATCAGCTTACGGCCAAGATATCCTACAGATTACTTTAGTGCATTCAAGATTAGCGTCGGATGCTTAATAGTGCAAGACTGGACCAAATATGTGATGGGGGAGCGCAGAGAAGTACTAGGGGGCAGCAAACAGATGCGCTACCCATGATTAGGAGACAGGTTCATCTGCATGCTCCAGTTTGATCAAGGAGGAGAGCTATACATGTTTTATGTTATTTTACCTAAGAGAGAGCAGCAGGAATGATTAGCTAGCTAGAAATGAGTTTGAGGATGGTGATGTGCTACACTATTACTATGATCATAAAATAGCTAGTGTTGGTGCTAATGACTATGATGATTATTATTAGCTAGTGTTAGTGGTGATTAAATAAATACTGTTGGTGGTAATGACTATGATGATGATTAAATAGCTTGTGCTGGCGGATTAGATTCAAGTGGAGGCAACATGTGGTGCACATCGAAAGTACTACTAGTCCAAACTAGATCAAGTTTGGATTAGTAGTATACTTTTGACATGCACCACATATTGCCTCCACTTGAACCTAATCCACCTTCATTTGACACACTGTTATGGACATAATGATGCAAACCTTATAACTAGTATTGTACCAATATTTGTACGATGGCGCATAAATACACTAAAAAAATAAAAAAAATACTAGTAGCGATGGACAGAAAACATGTTGCAAGTAGTTACCTTAGCAGTACCGTGGTACTCAATAAACGCTGCAGCTATTTGTCCTAGCAGTAGCGCGTGCGGGCACGCGTTACTGCTAAGCAATAGCTGTAGCGCCTTATTAGTAGCGCGGCCTCCCGCGCTACTAGTGGACACAAAACCCGCGCTACTGCTAGGGTTTTCCCTTGTAGTGATCATTGATCTTTAGCCGTGTGCGGTGCCCCCCCACCATAATCCACCTCGGTCATATCGTAGCGGTGCTTAGGCGAAGCCATGCGTCAGTAGCTTCATCAACACCGCCATCACACCGTCGTGCTGACGGAAATCCCCCTCGAAGCTCTACTGGATCGTGAGTTCGTGGGACGTCACTGAGCTAAACGTGTGCAGATCGCGGAGGTGTCGTACGTTCGGTACTTGGATCGGTCGATCATGAAGACATACGACTACATCAAACGCGTTGTCATAACGCTTCCACTTACGGTCTACGAGGGTACGTGGACGACACTCTCCCCTCTCGTTGCTATGCATCACCATGATCTTGCGTGTGCGTAGGATTTTTTTTGAAATTACTACATTCCCCAACAGTTCGACTGCCATCGACGCCGAGAACTTTTGCTGCGGACGCAGGACATGTTTGGCCACTTGTGGGACGTGGATGTAGTATTCGACACCGACGGCCACATGTATCTCGCACTAACGATACTTGATATTTAGGGTACCATCGACACCGAGGAAGCCCCTAAACCACTCGTCCCCGGGTAAACTAAATTAGCATGCATTCAATAAGCAAAACTACATCATCTGTTGCATCCGTACATCGTCGAATATTATCACTAATATATCTTGTATAATATCATACATATAGCATCGCTTATACAACTAGAACCATAGCGAACGATGGGTATCGGCGCGGGCGATGGACACCCAAAGAGAAGGAACCATCACAGGATCATAGCTCCAGTGAAGTCCCTGAAGAACCTGCCAAGTATTGTCGAACCTGCCCTCCAATGCAACCATGTAGCAACGGACGTGCTCATCCTCCTCGCTGATACGGTGACGTACCACCTCCGAGGTGTCCGAAAGCCTCGGCACCATCACTGGCCCACGCGACTGCCACCAAACAAGGTTTGGTTCAATGACGGTCTGGCTCCTCACCAAGATGCGCCCCCCGGAAGGTAGAACCTCCCAGCACCAGCCCGGCGGAGCCCAGTCTCGGACATGGACCCTTTGATCGAGGCCTCCTCTGTTGAGTCGATGACGAGGATGCGGGATGGGCATCATCAATCTCGATGCAGGAATAAGTGCTTTAACTAAAACAATAACAACAAATTTCACATGTTCAAAATCAATCAGAAACTTAACCTAAACCTAATTAATCTAAACCTAAACTAAACTAACTAAACTAAACTAAACCTAAACTAAACTAAACTAAGTAAACTGGAACTAAACCAAACTAACTAAACTAAACCAAAAAATTAACCTAAATTAAACTAAACTAAATCAAAACTAAACTAACTAAGCTAAACAAAACCTATAAACCTAATTAAACTTAATCCAAAAAATAGAAAAAAATCTCACCTTGGGACGAGGCGAGGCAACGAGGCGGGGCGAAGCGGTCGGGGCGGTGAGGCGGGTTGGCGGGGCGGGGCGGGGCAGCCTGGCGTGGAGGGGCTGGGCTGCCGGGGCGACCTGGAGGGGTGGCCGGGGCGGCGAGGTGGCCCGGCGCGGCGGGGCGGCACGGACGGGGTGGCACCGCGCGCAGCGAGGCAGGCCGGGGCGGCGAGGCAGGGCGGGGCGACCGGGACGGGGCGGTTCGACGTGGATTGGGACGAGGAGGGGCGGCGACGCGGGGTTGGGACGAGGAGGGAAGAGACGTGGGGGAGAGAGGGGCAGGGCTGGGCGTTTTCTTAGATAGGGCACGACTCTTTGTCGTCCGCTAGCAGATGACAAGGGGCCTAGCTAACGGACGTCAGTTAGGCAACTTTCGTTGCCATCTATTGGCTGGCGGCGATAAAGAAAGTGGCCGTTAGGTGGATCTCGCCAGCGGTCCACCCTGCCTCTTTGTCGTCAGCTAGCGGACGGCAAACAATTTTTCCATTAGCTACTTCTCTGCCGTCCGTTTTCATAAATCTGATGGCAAAGGCCGTCTTTGCCATCAGTTAGCTGACGGCAAAGAAACGGCTGACGGCAAAGTTCCTGATTCCAGTAGTGAGGAGTGGAGCACTGGACAGTGGTCAAGAACATCCTGAAATAAATGAAAAGGACTAAGGATATGTGTCTCATTTATGGAGGTGACAAAGAGCTCGTCGTAAATGGTTACGTCGATGCAAGCTTTGACATTGATCCGGATGACTCTAAGTTGCAATCCAGATACGTATTTATATTGAATGGTGGAGCAGTCAGTTGGCGCAGTTCCAAGCAGAGCGTCGTGGCAGGATCTACATGTGAAGCGGAGTACATAGCTGCTTCGGAAGCAGCAAATGAAGGAGTCTGGATGAAGTAGTTCATATCCGATCTAGGTGGTATACCTAGTGCATCGGCTCCAATGAAAATCTTTTGCGACAATACTAGTGCAATTGCCATGGCAAAGGAATCCAGATTTCACAAGAGAACAAAACACATCAAGAGACGCTTCAACTCCATCCGGCATCAAGTCACAGAGGGATACATAGAGATTTGCAAAATACATACGGATCTAAATGTTGCAGACCCGTTGACTAAGCCTATTCCACGAGCAAAACATGATTAGCACCAAGACTCCATGGGTGTTAGAATCATTACTTTGTAATATAGATTATTGACTCTAGTGCAAGTGGGAGACTGAAGGAAATATGCCCTAGAGGCAACAATAAAGTTGTTATTTATATTTCCTTATATCATGATAAATGTTTATTATTCATGCTAGAATTGTATTAACTGGAAACTTAGTACGTGTGTGAATACATAGACAAAACATAGTGTCCCTAGTATGCCTCTACTTGACTAGCTCGTTAACCAAAGATGGTCATGTTTCCTAACCATACACATGTGTTGTCATTTGATGAACGGGATCACATCATTAGAGAATGATGTGATGGACAAGACCCATCGTTAGCTTAGCATTATGATCGTTCCAGTTTTATTGCTACTTCTTTCTTCATGACTTATACATGTTCCTCAGACTATGATATTATGCAACTCCTCAATACCGGAGGAACACCTTGTGTGCTATAAAACATCACAACGTAACTGGGTGATTATAAAGATGCTCTACAGGTGTCTCTGAAGGTGTTTGTTGGGTTGTCATATATCGAGATTAGGATTTGTCACTCCGTGTATCGGAGAGATATCTTTGTCCCTTCTCAATAATGCTCATCACTATAAGCCTTGCAAGCAATGTGACTAATGAGTTAGTTGCAGGATGAAGCATTATGGAACGAGTAAAGAGACTTGCCAGTAATGAGATTGAACTAGGTATGATGATATCGACGATCAAATCTTGGGTAAGTAACATACCGATGACAAAGGGAACAACATAGGTTGTGGTGTGGTTTGACCGATAAAGATCTTCGTAGAATATGTAGGAACCAATATGAGCATCCAGGTTCCGCTATTGGTTATTGATCGGAGATGTGTCTCGATCATGTCTACATAGTTCTCGAACCCGTAGGGTCCCCATGCTTAATGTTCAATGATGATATAGTACTACATGAGTTATGTATGTTGGTGACCGAATCTTGTTTGGAGTCACGGATGAGATCATGGACATGACGAGGAGCTTTGGAATGGTCCGGAGGTAAAGGTTCATATATTTGATGATATGGTTAGGCCAAGGGGTCAAGCCCATGCGGTGATAAGTCGTTGCAAAAGGAGTTTTGCAGAGTCCAGGGGGTAAAACGCCAGAGACCTTGGCGTCTGGACCTGGGCCGGAGGCCAAGGCCCATGGCGTCTGGGCCAGACGCCAAGGATTGCGACGTTTGGTCCTGGAGTTCGAGTGGGACTCTTGCCTTTCGGGCAAAACCGACTTTGAGAAGGCTTTTGCTCCAAGTTTCAACACCAGGGCTCAACATATATATATATATATATATATATATATATATATATATATATATATATATATATATATATATATATATATATATATATATGGGAAGGGCTAGCACAAAAGACACATCAAGATTCACCAAGCCGTGTGCCGGCAACCCCGTCCCCTCTAGTCTATCCTCCGTCATAGTTTCCGTAGTGCTTAGGCAAAGCCCTGCATAGATTGTACTTCACCAACACCGTCACCACGCCGTCGTGCTGCCGGAACTTATCTACTACTTAGCCCATCTTGCTGGATCAAGAAGGCAAGGACGTCACCGAGCTGAACATGTGTAGAATGCGGAGGTGCCATACGTTCGGTATTTGATCGGGACAGATCATGAAGGTGTACGGCTAAATCTACCACATTGATAAAAGCTTCCGCTTTCGGTCTACGAGGGTACATAGACACACTCACCCCCTAAGGGAGTCCTGGACTAAGGGGTCCTCGGACAGCCGGACTATATACTTTGGCCGGCCTGTTGGACTATGAAGATACAAGATAGAAGACTTCGTCCCGTGTCCGGATGGGACTCTCCTTTCCATGGAAGGCAAGCTTGGCGATTCGGATATGTAGATTCCTTTCTCTATAACTGACTCTGTGTAACCCTAACCCCCTCCGGTGTCTATATAAATCGGAGGGTTTAGTCCGTAGGACAACAATCATAATTCCATAGGCTAGGCTTCTAGCACTAGTAGAAAAAGGACCTATAGTCCCGTTTCGTAAGGACCATTTGTCCCGGTTTTTGAACCGAGACTAAAGTGTCGGTACTAATGCCCTAAACCTTTAGTCCCAGTTCTTGCATAAACCGGGACAGATGGGCCTCCACGTGGCCGGTGCGGCGAGCCCAGGCAAGAGGTCCTTTGGTCCTGGTTGGTGGCACCAACCAGGACCAATAGGCATCCACGTGTCAGCATTTCAGGTGCTGAGGTTTTTGGTTTTTTTTTGAAGGGGGGGTTGGGGGGTTTGGGGGGGTTAATTTAGGTGTTTCATATATTGTGTTAGCTAGCTAATTAATAGAGAGAAGTGTCCTCTCTTATCTCCGTGCTTGGTCGACGCTACGTACTATACGTATAGAGTGGACTAGACACGCTAGCTAGTAAGCAAATGAAGGAAACAGAAGATCGTCATGAACATATGCATAGAGAGAAGTGATATCGACCACCTCTCCTTCTCTGAGAGATTGGTCGAACAACAAGTTCTCGTATATCTATCCGATGCTACGTACTGGCTACATATATACAATATAATTATCTCTTACAATATAATCTCCTAATTATCAGGGTCCACATGGTATTCTCCGTTTTTAGCGATCACGTGGTCAAGAAAGAATGCCGCCAATTCCTCTTGAATTCCTCGCACACGATCTGGTGGTAGGAGTTCATCCCGCATCCGAAATATCTAATTTGAAGAAGGGGGTCAATACATATATATGAATAAATGAAACTGAACACAAATGATGGTAATAAAATAAAATTGTGAATATTATTATTTACGCACTTCATATTGTTTGTCAGAGTAGCCCCGCTCACAGGTCGTGTGGCGGATGGACTCGCAAATGTAGTATCCATAGTAATTATTCCTTTGTTCCTGCCATAATCACTTTACAAGAAATAGAGGTCAATCAAACTAATAATTAATTAGCAAGCATGCTAAATGGTATTGATAAAACTAGCGGTTGAATCACTAGGAGATGCGTGGAACATGCTACTATAGTACTTACTTTCGGTTGTCTAAATTGCAGCTTCTTCGGCAGTCCCGGAGTTTTTGAGGTGAATTTTTTCCAAACCCTACCAGACAAAGAAAAAAATTACTTGATATCAGGAAATGAACAAAAAGTTGCCGATATGGTGCGATAATGATTGATTTAACTTACTTCTCTAGAATTTCAGTCATGTTTGCATACTCCTTGGGATCTTTTCGTCTCGAGTCTAAGACGGTTACTAGTCCCTGCTCAAGCTTAATCTCTAGGAGAATATAGTGGAAGCTGCGCACACATGCATAACTCATCAATTACATTACTATAACCTCGACTAATAAGGGAAACCGATTATGCACAAGACAGTAACACTCACTTAAATTCGTAAGGGAAGAGTATTATAGCTTTGTTTTGATTTAATACAAACGATTGTAGCAGCTTGGCCTCGGTCTCTCTACCCTGAGATTTAACCATATATGCATCTATGAGATTTGTGTTAATGAACCCAATATCACCGACTTGTCGTTTCTTCAATTCGGCGATCTTCAATCTGCATAATATAGTGAGGATAATTAAAAATACATGCAATGAAAGAGCTGACCTATATAGAGAGACTTAATGGCAGAAGTAGTACTGTACTTACAGGCAGTAGCAAGTGATCATTAATTTATCGAGAGCCTTTAGATTGAAAAACGCAAAGAACTCCTCAAATGGAACATTCAACAGTTCAATTCCAACGAGGCCATGCTCCTCTCTGACTCTCAGCGTCAAAATATTTGTCCCCTCAGACTCACTACAGGTTTTCATGTACCAATCATGGAATCTGAACATCACCGTTGGTAGAGATCTTTCATCTTTGATGAGAGGCTTCCCGTACACGTATTTGTGTTCGTCCACCTCCAAGAAATCATAATGTACATCGTCGGGCAGGTAATCTTCAGGATTGTTATAACTGGGCACCATCCCGCCCGGAACATTAGCAACGATATCGCTAGACACCTGGAGCGGGGGGAACGATTGGTTCTCTTGTTCGCCGAGCTGGGCAACTTTTTTCCCAGCTCGTGGTTGACCACTGATAGTACTTCCCGACCGCGACGCTTCCACAAATGACTTTGTAAGAATGCGCTCATAGTTGCCTTTCACCGGAGACTTTGGCGGTTTCTTCAGGGCAGCCAGAGTATGCTTCGCTTTTACCGGATCTATCTTCTCCTTCAGAGGTGGATGTATCTTTGCTTTCACCCCTTCAAAGAAGTTATTCACTTCGGCTTGCACGATCTACGTGTTTTCCTCCACGGTCCTCTCGTGTGGTAACTTCTCTGGAGTCTTGAAAGAAGGACCGTATTTGTATTGCCTCCCGGCTCTAGCTGTGCTGCTAGACGCCGGAGCAGACGGAGCGGTTGCGACTGTCTTTCCTTTCTTACAAGGCGGAGGCGAAGGACTACGACGCGCCAGAGCAGCTGTAGCGGCGGCGGGTCTATTGATCCGCCCTTGTTGATGAGGCGGAGAAGGAGGAGGCTGGCTGCTCAGGCGCGCCCGCGCAGGCAGAGAAGGAGGCAGAGTGCCGCCACACGCCGGAGAAGGAGGCTGAGTGCCCTGATCACTCGCCGGAGGAGGAGGCGGAGGAGGAGGCGGATTGCCCTGACTCGCTAGAGGAGGAGGAGGAGGCGGAGGCGTCCAGTACGGAAGGTTGATGAGCTCCTTCCGCCATAGGCATGGAGTCTTCAGAGAAGAACCCAGCAGACTATCCCCTTCACCCGTAGGGTGGTCAAGCTGAAGGTCCTCAAATCCGTCCATTATTTGATCCACCATCACCCTAGCATATCCTTCTGGAATCGGCTGGCCGTGGTAGGCTGAGCGAGGTTCATTAGGTATAACAGAGCCAATAGCCGCCTTGACTTTCAATGTCATCCATCGCATCATAAGGTGGCAATGTTGGGACTCTGTGATAGCATCCACGGGGTGGCTAGCAGGAGCCAATAAGACAGGCTCCAGCTGTTGAGTCTGCTTGGTAGAAGCCAAGCTGCTTCTCCGTTGAGATGGCGGGGTAGCTTCAGGGGAAGATTCGGCAGGTCATTTGCTACGATCTGCTTCTCGTTCCTCTAGCCCTTGTACCCTTTCATGCAGCGCCTGCAGTTGGCTATGCTCCACTTTCTTCCTCCTCTCCTGGGTTTTGTAACCCCCTGCGTCTGGAAAGCCAACCTTCCACGGAACGGAGCCTGGCGTGCCTCGTGTCCTTCCAGTGTGCTCGGGATTCCCGAGGGCCATTGTGAGCTCGTCCTTCTCTCTGTCTGGGACTAATGTCCCTTGCTGCGCTTTCTCGATATACTCCTGAAGCTTTCTGACGGGTATTCGCAGTTGCTCATCCGTCCAAACGCACTTCCTGTTACAGGGTCCAAGGTTCCACCAACCCCAAAGAACCAATTTTGGCAACGGTCTGGCCAGTTCAATGTCTCTGGTTCGACCCCTTTAGCAATCATGCCATTCTCAGCCTTGTCCCACAAAGGTCGGGCTTTGAGGTAGCCATGGTCTGGCCAGTTCAATGTCTCTGGTTCGACCCCGTGCTATGGTGATGCTTCTTCTTCGCAGCATTTTTCTTGTTTATTGCTGACATCTTCTTACACTTTTCGATGTTTTGTGGGCCACAAATGCGGGCCAGCGATCTCTGATCTTCTCATACTTTCCAGTTAATAAAGGTGTCAAATCTTTGTTGACAAACTCTGTTTTCAGCTCATTCTTCCACCTCCTGAATAGTTCTGCCATCTTCTTAAGAGCATGAGACTTGATCAATTGCTCTTTAACTGGCTTCTCCGGATCCTCCTCTGGCGGTAGGGTGAAATTTGCCTTAAGTGATGTCCAAAGATCTTTTTTCTACATATTGGAGACATAAGACACCTCAGGGTCTTCCTTCTTAGGTTTTAACCATTGCTGGATACTGATCGGGATCTTGTCCCTAACAAGAACCCCACACTCAGCATGAAATGCATCCCTTGTCCGGATGGGTTCTATTGGGTATATGACTACTGAGTTAAACCGCCCAGGAGGGGCCGGATTACACTCACAAGGAGTCCTGTACAAGGGCCCGTGAAGATGAAGGCTATGGCTCTTTAACTATGGAGGCTTAGAGGCCTAGAGCCCAATGGCAGATTAGGGCCCATAGTAGTAAACCGCCATACATGTATAACTTGTATTGTAAGTTAGGGAAAGGAAGAAACTGAGTCGGACACTTGTATGAGCCGGCCTCGGGATTCTGTAGACCGGCCGGGCATCAACCTGTGTATATATAGGGACGAACCGGCGGCGGTTCAGGGACAAGAAACAACAACTCTAGAGATAGGTAAAGCGGATTCGCTCCCTGCTCATCAAGTTCAATCAATCCCACAACAACTGGATCATAGGCTTTTACCTTCACCGCAAGGGGCCGAACCAGTGTAAACTCCCCATGTCCTTTGTTCCGGTTTAACCCCTTCAAGCTAATCTCGTTGTGATGGCTCCATGACTAAGTCCTTTTGTGAGGACATCTGACGTGATATTTCCACAACAGTTGGCGCCCACCGTGGGGCTATCGCACGATGGTTTCGAGTTCTTGAAGGGCAACTTCGAGGGACTCAAAGGGTACGCTGTTGGCCGGATGACCAAGAGTCGTCGCGGCAAGCTCTACATCGATGATGAAGGCTGGGGCCCCGAGGCCGGCTCAATTGAGTACGGGTACCGGGTCCCCTTCGGAGGAATCCATGTCTTCATCGGCAAGATCGGCGAACCGGGCCCTGAGCCGGACATCTGCACTGACCTCGTCGAGACGGCTCAGCGTGCAAGCCCTGCCCGGTTTGAGCCTGCCATGAAGCGGGCGTTCATAGGATGCATCCATGGTACTGAATCTGAACCGGTATCTGATGGAGAGACGGCTATCTACTCCGACGGCGGTTCATCTACCGAGAAACTAAGTCGTTGTATCAAGTTGAGGGTGGCCTGTTTGGGGGTTATTCCGATGGCAGCAGTATTCCGGAATCCTTTGAACCGCCAAACCGATTTGCAATCTTCATGGCCGGTACACAGCCAACATTGCAAAATTCCACTACAACAGTGATGAATTCTGGATCGGCAGCCGGGGCAGGAGGCCCCGCGCGCCGGCCGGCTCAAGTTCTTTCCGGTTTGTTGGATGCCTGGTCGACGTTGGTAACCACGGCACTTACCCCGGAGACTCAAGATTGGCATAATGTGGAGGTTGCCAAGCTGAAGGACCAGATAACACATGCCAAGGAGGACTTGGCGGCTGAGGAAGCCAGGATGACTGAAGAGCGAGCCGCTTTAGATGCTCAGTCACAGCAGATCCAGGCGTAGAATTACCGTCTTATGTTGGATCAGAACGCATCAAACAAAGTATTGCGGAGGAGGCATCAGTCTCGCCTGCCGACGGATTACAATGCGATGAATCTCTTCAGTACGCCAGGAGCGGGGACCAGCAATCCGGCAGCGGTAAACCGGACTGCAGCGCCTAGGACCGGAACGCCGGATCAGCCACGGGTGATGGGCCCGCCTCGACAAACAGATAACCCGCCGCAGTACACAACACCCCCGTCGGGTCACTTCTCCACCCCTTTGGATAACATGATCGCTGCGGCATCTCGGTTGGCAGCTATTCCAATGGAGAGCGAGTCGCCGGTAGCGGTTGAGACGCGGCAAGCCAGAGATCTTCTTCAGACCGCCATGGTGCAGCAGCAGGCCTATTCATACAGCCGAGACAGGATTCACTCAACCCCTCACCCGAGCAAGAGCTACAACAGGCACATGGATGAACTGGCTGTATCAAGTAGTGCGCGGAACCATGACGCCCCTCGAGGGCCTAATCCGGCGCGGTGTGGTTCAAATGCTCAGGACGTGGTGGATAATGGCAGAGCACGAAGGGAGGCCGCATTAGTGGCACAGTACGCGGGTCATCATCAACCCACCCCGGTTCAACCAGCGGCGTCAGTAGAAAGAGGACTTGCCTTCAGCTCCTGGGGAGTGCCGTGTCTCACCCCGGCTCTACGCAATGTGCGGTTACCCAAGGATTTCAAGGGCCCGCGTAAGGTGCCTAACTACACCGCCGATTTACCCCCCGAGTCATGGGTTGAGAGCTACGAGATGGCTATGGAGATGCTGGAAGTGGATGAAGCGGCATGTGCAAAATACTTTACCATGATGTTGGAAGGAACAGCTCGCACTTGGTTAAAGAGCCTGCCCGCTAACTCCATCGGGTCATGGGACCAATTGAAGCCCCGATTTATAGCAAACTTCAAGGATACATGCAAACAACCCATGTCCATTGTGGATCTGGCTGCTTGTGTTCAAGGAGAGAATGAGTCAACAACTCATTGGGTGCGCCGGGTTTCAGAAATCCTGCATTCGTCGGACCGCATCAATGCTGATACAGCGATCGTGACATTGGAGGGTAATTGCCGGTTTAAGTCGCTGAAGATGAAGTTGGGACGGCTCAAGCGCCACTGTCAATGATATGGGAACACTCATGGCAGCTCTGGTTAAATATGTTGATTCTGATAATACCAAGGATCCCGATTCTGACGAAGAGAAACCGGAGAAGGGAAAGAAGAATGCCAGTACAAAAGGACAACATAACCAGGCGAGCCACGGGAATAATGGTAAGCGTAAAGTGGATAATTCGGATTTTGTGGCTAACACCAATGTGCAGGTTAATACGCAGCTTCATAAGGGTAAACCGCCCCAGCGCGGTGGAGGCATGAATCTGGAGCGCCTGTTAAACCAGCCCTGCCCAAAGCACGGAACGAAGGAGGTTCCGGCCACGCACCTCTGGAAGGATTGCTTCATTATGAAGGAGTTCAAAAATTCTGATCTCTTCCGGTATGACCAGGGTCCATCTGGCGGTTCAGGTCCAGGATTTCACGGGCCGGGTTACGGCAGCGGCGGTTCAAACTCTGGATTTCAGAATAATCAGGGCAACCAGAACAACCAAGGTGGTCAAAACCAGCAGAACAATCAGGGGAATCAGCAGCAATCAGGTTATCAGAGTAACCCGAAGCAGTTGAATGGTGGGCAGTATCATGTTTTTACCACTAGCTTATGCAAGCGAGATCAGAAGCTTCACAAGAGGGCAGTTAATGCTGTTGAACCGGCAGTACCTCGTTACCTGCGTTAGTTCGAGCATCCCATTGTGTGGAGCAGGGAGGATCATCCGCCCCGGATTGATACTCCGGGTCATCTGGCTTTGGTGGTGGCACCTCAGGTCGGGGGTTATAAGTTCACCAAGGTACTCATGGATGGGGGGAGCAGCAGCATCCTGTATTATGAAACCTTCCGTCGCATGGGATTGATGGATAAGAATCTTAAACCGTCGAACACTATTTTTCACGGTGTCGTGCCAGGTAAATCGGCGTATCCAGTTGGCAAGATAGCTTTGGAAGTTGTGTTTGGTGATGAGCATGACTCCAGGTCAAAAACATTGACCTTTGAAGTGGTGAAAATCCAGAGCCCATATCACGCACTGTTTGGACGGCCGGCTTACGCAAAGTTCATGGCGAGGCCCTGTTATATTTACTTGCAACTCAAAATGTCGGGTCATAAGGGGACCATCACGGTGCACGGGAGTCGTAAGATCGCTTTGGACTGTGAGGAGGGTGATGTGGCCTATGCTGAGTTGGTTTGTGTAACAGAAGAGTTGAAGTTCTACAAGGACAATGTTGATCCAGCAGACATGACTCCTGTGAAGAAGCCCACCACAGAGCATGACCCGACCCTAAAGTTTAAACCGGCTGATGAGATTAAATTGGTTGATTTTGTTCCTGGCGATCCATCTAAGCTGTTTAGTATCAGCACCACTCTGGATCCGAAATAGGAAAGCGCGCTCATCGAGTTCATCCGTGAGAACCGGGACATCTTTGCATGGAAACCTTCTGATATGTCAGGTGTACCGAGGGAACTCGCTGAGCACAATCTCAATATTGATCCCAAGTTTAAACCGGTGAAGCAATTTCTGCGCCGCTTCAATGAAGAAAGGCGCAAGGCTATTGGTGAGGAGGTAGCCCGGCTCTTAGCATCAGGGTTTATAATTGAAGTTTTTCATCCAGAGTGGCTGGCTAATCCGGTGCTAGTGCTTAAGAAAAATGGCACTTGGCGAATGTGTGTGGATTACACAGATTTGAGCAAGGCTTGTCCGGCTGATCCTTTTGCTCTCCTTCGTATTGATCAAATCATTGATGCTACGGCGGGTTGTGAGCGTTTGTGTTTTTTGGATGCTTATTCCGGATATCATCAGATCAAGACGGCAGTTAAGGACTAGGAGAAGACAGCCTTTATCACTCCCTTTGGAGCCTTCTGTTATGTGTCTATGCCTTTTGGGCTCAAGAGTGCCCAGGCGACTTACCAGCGATGTGTGCATAATTGTCTTCATACTCAGATTGGGCGCAATGTTCATGCTTATGTGGACGATATTGTGGTAAAATCCAGGAAGAAGGAGACATTGTTAGGTGACCTCAAGGAGACCTTCGACAACCTTCGCGTTTATAAGATGATGCTCAATCCGGACAAGTGCGTCTTCGGTGTTCCGGCAGATAAACTCTTAGGTTTTCTGGTATCTAACATGGGCATTGAGGCTAATCTGGAAAAAATCAAGGCTATTACGTCTCTGGCTAAACCGGCGTGTATCAATGATGTTCAACGGCTGGCAGGTCGTATTGCGGCTCTAAGCCAGTTTATCAGCAGATTGGGAGAGAAGGCGATTCCCCTCTATCAGATGTTGAAGAAGACAGACAATTTTGTCTAGAGTGATGCTGCTGATGCGGCATTTGAGGATTTAAAGAGGCTATTGGCTGAACCACCAGTTCTTGCTGCTCCGGTTGATAAAGAGCCGCTGTTGTTATACGTGGCTGCTAATGCCTGGGCTGTCAGTGTCGCCATTGTGGTGGAATGCAAGGAGGCTTGGAAGGAATATACGGTTCAAAGGCCAGTTTATTATATCAGCAAAGTGCTAATTGAGTCAAAGCAACGATATCCGCATTGGCAGAAACTGGTGTATGGGGTTTTTATGGCAAGTCGGAAGCTTAAATAGTACTTTCAGGGCCATCCCATCACGGTGGTCAGTTCCGCTCCTTTGGGGGATATAATCCAGAACAGGGAGGCAACTGGCCGGTTTGCTAAGTGGGCTATTGAGCTTGGACCGCACGGTTTGAAATACATGCCTCGCACAGCCATCAAGTCTCAGGCTCTTATGGATTTCATCAATGACTGGACAGAGTTGCACGCACCAGAAGACAAACCAGACAACACATACTATACTATCCACTTTTACGGGTCCAGACAATTGGAGGGCTCGGGGGCTGGAGTTGTCCTTACTTCCCCTCGAGGTGATAAAATTCGTTATGTTCTCCGCTTAATGTTTCCCTGTACTAACAATGCAGCTGAGTACGAGACCTTTCTCCACGGTCTTCGAGTGGCTAAGGAAATGAACTTAAGCCGGGTACGATGCTTTGGAGACTCCGATCTAGTGGCTCGGCAAGTTTCATGCACTTGGGACTCCAAGGATCCAGTCATGGCGGCTTACCGACGCGAAGTGGATATTGCTGCTGGTTATTTCAAGGGTTATCAGGTTGAGCATATTGATTGGCGCAAGAATGAAGCGGCAGATGCTTTGAGCCGACTACGATCTCAACGTAAACCGGTACCACCCAATACCTTTTTGGATATCCTGCATAACCCGTCTGTTAAGTTGCCTACAGAGGAGGATTTAGCTATTCCTGATCCAGAGGCACAGTTGGTGGCTGCTTTACATGTAATTCTGGATTGGACAGTTCCATATTTGGCATATATGAACCGAGGCGAGTTACTAGAAGATGAAGTTCTGGCCAGGCAGATAGTCCGGCGATCCAAGTCCATGGTTATTCACAATGGTGAGTTACATCAATGCAGTGTCTCAGGAGTGTTTCAGCGTTGTGTTTCTCTTGAGGAGGGCCAAGAGATTTTGCGTGAGATCCCTGACTGAGATTGTGGTCACCACCTCGGTTCAAAATCTTTGGTTGCTAAATCTTTTCGTCATGGTTTATATTGGCTAACGGCTCATGCTGATGCTGAGGACCTGGTAAAGCGGTGTGATGCTTGTCAGAAGTTCTCATGATGAGCTCATGTTCCGGCTCAGGAGCTATGGATGATTCCAATCACTTGGCCATTTGCTACCTGGGGGCTTGATATGGTCGGGCCTTTTAAGCGATCCAAGTATAAGAAGACCCACCTGTTGGTGGCGGTTGACAAGTTTACTAAATGGGTTGAAGCGGAGCCCGTAAGCAAGTGTGATGTAGCCATGGCGGTTCAATTCATTAAAAAGGTGATCTTTCATTTTGGTTTTCCACACAGCATCATCACAAATAATGGCACGAACCTTTCCAAAGGTGAGATGGAGGACTTTTGTCAACGAGAGCACATCTGGCTTGATGTAGCGTCCGTGGCTCACCCCCAGTCCAATGGTCAAGCTGAGAGAGCTAATCAAGAAATCTTGAAGGGTATCAATTCCTGGCTTATGGTTCCTTTTAAACGGACGCCGGGTTGTTGGGTGGAGGAATTACCATCTGTGTTATGGAGCATAAACACCACCCCAAATCGGTCTATGGGTTATACACCTTTCTTCATGGTTTACGGGCAGAGGCGGTTCTCCCAAGTGATATTCGTCATGACTCGCCCCGGGTTGCCAATTATGTTGAAGCAGACAATGAGCAAGCACGTCAAGAAGCACTGGACCTATTAGATGAAAAGCGGGACATGGCGTTGGCTCGTTCGGCGGTTTATCAGCAAGACCTGCGGCGTTATCACAGCCGCCAGGTTAAAACAAGAACCTTTCAAGAAGGCGACTTAGTGCTCCGGCTCATCCAAGATCACACCGATATGCACAAGTTATCTCCACCTTGGGAAGGACCCTTTATGGTCAGCAAGAATCTGCACAACGGATCATACTACCTCATCGATGTTCGAGAGCACAAAGACTCACGCAAATCGGAGGAGGAGACCCGTCGGCCGTGGAATATAGCTCATCTTCTGCCTTACTACACCTGAGCCATAGGCTCTCCTTATGTACATATTTTGACAATGTATATATTATGATCAATATAATAAACCGGCATCCTTGCTATAAGCAGGGTATCTGCTGTTTTTTCCAATATCTTCTGATTACATGGGGGCTTCAGCTGACAAAGCGGATTTCTACCTATTAATCTGGCTATTACGCCACAATACAACTTGGGAGCTTCACACCCAAGGGGCCAAAGAGAGTCTGGTTGCTATGCACAGCTCAAACATAGGCACCCATTGAGCACAGCTCACAAAGTTACTTGGGGGCTCTTTGTGCACTGCCACAAAGAGTTTGAAAGGACCCTTGTAATATGCTATCAAGCACGGCATGGAAGCCTAGTATATTCACCTAAAACCCCGGGTTAACCTGCCTTCATCAAGTAAGCCACTCCTATCGAGGTAATCCTGGCATGACCTGCCGAACGTTTGACAAGTCAATCTTATACAGACCCTGAACTTGTCAAAGTGAAAATGATGATTGGTTAGTTGGAGGCCCATCTTGAAAGGCTTTGCAAAATGGTTTAACTCAGCGGCCTGGCAGCCCATGAAAAGCCTCGAATTTGGGCCCGGCAGCCCTTGAAAAGCCTCGACTACACAGTTTTATTTGCCTTTGTCAAGATTTGTTCTTTGATGAAATTTTATGTTGAACCGGCGTCTATTGACCCAACATGGCTATCAGTCATCATATTAACCCGGTGTTTGTTAACCCGGCTTGGCTTTCAGCTACAAGGTGTTAGACCACATTCAATTTTAAACTGGTGTTTCTTAAACCGGTCTGGCATTGACTATAAGTCGCCAGGATGATCATCCGGTGTTTATCATAGCCCGGCATGACTTATTATGCACCAGTACAACATGGTGGGAGTTATCAACACTCAAGATTTGGGTTATCACCCTTACTACGCAAGTTGGTAAACTAACGATGTGGTTCATACCACAGGTATGATTTATTTCATATGTTATTGCGTTACAGCCTTGGTTATAAAAAACTTTGGTTCTGTATTGGATATCATAACCCGTCCGGCGGTAAACCGCCAAGACACATTTAAGTTTTCCAAATGCAGAAAGCAGGATTTTATGAAAAGTACAAAGGCATTTGAGCAAGCATAGCAACAATCTTAAAGGATTGCAGTGTCATGTAGCAGTGCACGATGGCACAAGATCAAAGTATTTCAACTAGCCTATTACAAGGCATTTTGATGCCCAAAAAGAATAATTGTTTGTTGCATCAACTAAAGTATGCGAAGCTACAACCGGCTGCCGGATTATGGCTCATCGCCAGGCTGACGAGAAGTTGATGGATCACCTTGGCCGATTCAACATCCTCCTCTCCACCCAGTGGCTGGAAGTTAATGGTGGCCCAGTCAATCCAAGTTAAATCTTGGAAGACAACTTTGTCACTTATAAGATTGGACGGTTCAACGTCAGGAGCATAGGTGTGCTTACGAATTGGTGGAATAAGATTTTGCACTTCCTTCACAGCCGCATCAACCCGTTTATTGTCTGTATCATAGCCTGACCGATGAACAGACAAGTCAACCTCGTCGGCCAATTGACTTGCCAGCGGACACATCTCCTTTGTCAGGGCTTTGAGAGCTTCACTATGAAATTCTGACCCATCTTCTTGTTGGCCAGGATAGCCCTTTGCGATGTTTGTCGGATCAATATCCGCAATCCAAGCTTTGGCCCGAGTCAGTGCTGTTAAAGCGCCAGCCCTTGTAGCGGATTGCTTCACTTCTTCTATCTGGGCAGGGGTCATGGATAATTTGGCCAGTGTATCTTTGATCAAGGTTGGAGCCGGTTTGTTGTATGAGGCCGCACAGATGACTCGTTGAGCGCCGGTATGCAGTTGTTCTATCAATGTATTAGCTTCCTTCAACTTCATCCACATATCTGAGCCCAGATGAGCAACACGACTACCTGTAATGGTTTAAGCATTTGTTGTTACAACTGGCAACTTCAAAGATGTTTAAGAACGGTTCTTGCAAAGGAGTACTTACCAAATATTGCAGAAGTCACAGCATTGACTTGATGCTTTAGCCCAATCAGCTCTTCTGCCACCGGTTTAAGAGCTGCTTCGGCATCTTCAGCCCGCTTTAATAGAGCAGCTTTCTCGGTTTCCCAATCCGCCCGCTCGCTTCTGAAACCATCCTTTAATTGCTCCATGGCTGTTAAAGCGCCTTTCAGTTCATCTTTGGCCTTGGAGGTTTCTGCTTGCTGGGATTTGATATTATCTTGAAGATCGGCAATTTGGGAATCTTTGTTGCTTATGTCAGCCTGCAAAAGACAAATGATGAAGATGTTAATATTTTTCTCAAAGTCCCAAGCATATAACCAGTTATACACTTGGCACTTGGGGGCTAATGCGGATTGCTTCTTTTCTAACTGTTATTTAAAGTCCCAAGGCTCAATACAATTATTAATCTTGGCACTTGGGGGCTAATGTCTAATTGATCAGAAAATCAAAGGTGAAGGAATTCAACAAGGACAAGTTTCGAACAGAAAGTCCCGGTTCATCTTGAAGAGATAAACCGGCCCTTGGGGGCTACAGTGAAGTTGATATGTAGTATAAAGAACATTGATACAGGGGTTTGGAATGGAAGTTACCTCATAGTGTTCCTTCATCATGTTGACTAAACCGGCCTCATAGTCATGGCTTGTGTACAGGCGGTTTAGAAATCCAGAATGGAGCTCCTGAGCACTGAGATGAGCATAGCTTGTTAAATCAGTCTTCCATTTGCCTTTTCGACAACAGAAGATTCCACTTTGGCACTATGCTTGGACAAAGCGACAGGGTTGCCAGGAGAAGTGTGGCCAAACCCGGTAATCACAACATCATCAGTTGCTATATTCGGGCTCGCTGGTTTATCTGAGGCTTTGGCTGGGCTAGGCGGATCAGCACCTGGACTTGGAGGGTTGGCAATTGGGCCTTGTGGATCGATATGAGGATTAGCTGGGTTAGCTTCTGGCGAATCAACATAAGTGTCCTGACCTTGTCGTGTAGGTTCGTCCGTAGAAATATCAGCATCTCCACCAGCACCTTCTGGGTTCTTCTCCGGTTCCAATTCCTCAGTGGGAGTATTTGTTTTTTCCTTCTTGCTAAGTCGGGCTTTGGCGCTGCAATATCAAACAGAGGTTAGTCTGGTAAACGGCGCAAGAAGGCAAATCTAAAAATCATTGTACTTACCCAGGGACGGTCTTGAGGGGAGGCATTTGTGTGGTAGATGAGTCGCCAGAAGATGAATTGGAAGTCACCTAATAATTCGAGTCAGACGGATTAAGTGGGTATCGGAAGCAACCCGCCAAGGGATAAGATTTAGTAGAAGAACAAGAGACCTCTGGACGATGTTTCGGTTTGGGGTGTCTGGTAAACCGGAGGAAGTGACTTGCTGGCCGATGTGCCGGGTTGTGCGACGACCTTCATGTTGTTGTGTCTTCAAAGAAAATTGTGGATACAAATGAGCAAGAGGATGTGAGCGTTTTACTTTTCGGACTACACGGCGAAGTTTTTGAACCGGCACATGATCTGAATCGGAGGAAAGGGAGATGACCTCTATGTGGTCAGCGCGGCTAGCCTGCGCATCATCCTGATAATGGTCATTGTCAATAAGATGTATGAAAAATGAGCCAAGGGAGTCAGTTCTACCTCTGACTCTGAGTCGTCAACATCTTCGAGCGGGTCAGAGGACTCGGCGGTTTTCTTCTTTGTTGGTTTCTTTGTGGCCTTGCTCTTGGCACAAGGAGCTCTCGCCGGTTTGTCTTGAGGTATTGCCGGTTTGTCTTGAGTCTTCTTCTTCCAGAATGGATCTTTGGCCTGTAGGAATAAACAGAAGGCTATCAGAATGTGTTAAAAGGAGGACGGATTAAAAACAGAAGGATAAAACTCTTACAGCTGGTGGTTTGTTCTTGGCATAAAAGGGACGCAACCCGGTTTTGCTGCATTCAGAGATCGGTTCATCCAACATCTTCTTCACGGACTCAGTGACCTCGTCATCAGTCATCTGTATTTCAGTATGCCGCTGAGGATCTTTGGTATCCCCGATGTATTCATGCATTAATCTGGAGCGGCGGCTTAAGGGCAGGATACCCCATGAAACCCAGCAACGGACAAGACCAATGCCAATTAAACCTTTTGCTAGAAAAGCCCGGAACTTGGCAAGCTGTGGTGCATATGTTTGTCGCTCTCTGGCAGTAAGCTGCTGAGGCAGTGGATGTTCATTGCTGAGTCGGTGAGGACGGTAACTCGGCAGAGGATTTTCATCAGCAGGCGCAGTGTTCTGACAGTAGAACCACGTTTGATTCCAGTCCTTTGGGTGGCTGTGATGTTTGGCATGAGGAAAATTGACTTCTTTTCTTTTTTGGATCGACACTCCACCAAGTTCAGTATTGGGGCCGTCAGAAAATTTAGTACGGCGGTTCAAGTGGAAGAAGTCTCTGAAAAGTTCAACAGTCGGTTCTTCTTGCAGATAAACTTCGCAGAACACTTGGAAGTTGCAAATATTGGATACAGAATTCGGTCCAATATCTTGACGGTGGAGTTGGAAGCTGGCAAGCACATCCCGGAAAAACTTTGATCCAGGAGGGCTAAATCCCCGGTCCAGATGTTGCATAAACATGACCACTTCTCCATCTTGAGCTTCGGGAGGGTTCTTAGTGCCAGGGACTCGCCAATGAATGATTTCCTTCTTGGCTAAAGCGCTAGTCAGGACATACCCAATAAGATGATCTTCTTTAATCCGGGAAGGAACCCAATTGCAAGAAGCGAATTGTTTGGCCATTTTTTACGACAAACTGTAAAGGAAGTTCAAATGCCGGTTCACGGTTCAAGATTGATATGCATAAACCGGTGTTAAACCGGGGGATTTAATCAGAGCATACATGCACGTTAAACCGGATACTGATGCTCAAGTCAAGATGGCGGTTCACGTGAGGGCTAATGGTACCAGGCGGATTATCATTTTCTAGAAATTAAACTGCCTACAGTGGAAGAAACATCTGAAATCTACTAAGTGTTGCAGAAACATATCTCACAAGATGGTATTATGATTTTGGATCTACCACGATTCAGTAAAGAAAAATCTCTGAACCCTAAAATGGCGACAAGCAGAACAGCAAAGGTTCAGATGGGATCTATCCAGGAACGAAGAAATGCTATGGCAGGGAAGATTAAAACTACGGTTTCGGCCGCGCAAAGAAGTTGTCAGGCTTAGCTAGATTCAATGAGACACTAAGGTCGAAGCAAACGAACGCAGATGAACATTGATGAACACAAACGAACACCAAAACCCTAATGCAGATCTAGGGTCAAAGGAAGGAGGTTTACCGGATTCGCAGGAGTGGCGGAGAAGTTCCGCAGATCTCTGGTAAGTTCAGGTCGATGCAGCGGCCAAGGATGATGCTAAGCTCGAAGGTTAAGGGTGGCGGCGGAGCTCGAGTCCTTCGGAGTCGCAAGCAAGAAGAAGAGACGAGAAGGCACCGAAGGAAAAGAGAGAGACCGCCTGGTCCTATTTATAAGGAAATGGATAAGTAAGACGGTGCAGAAATCGAGGAGGCTAAAAAGGAGATATAGGGCACAGTTGTCGCCTCGATCTTTGGAGATCAATTAATAAACAAGAAATCTTTATGAGTTTTTTACGTAGATGACGTCATGGCAGTTTAAGGTGACTCCAGAAGATGACATCATGATGGTTTACAAAGACAACATGAAGATGTTCAAAATCAGAATTTCTATAAGTTGTGGATTGACATGAACAGGTTCAAACCAATCTGGGGCCTAATGTTGGGGATATGACTACTGAGTTAAACCACCCAGGAGGGGCCGGATTACACTCACAAGGAGTCCTGTACAAGGGCCCATGAAGATGAAGGCTATGGCGCTTTAACTATGGAGGCTTAGAGGCCCAGAGCCCAATGGCGGATTAGGGCCCATAGTAGTAAACCGCCATACATGTATAACTTGTATTGTAAGTTAGGGAAAGGAAGAAACCGAGCCGGACACTTGTATGAGCCGGCCTCGGGATTCTGTAGACTGACTGGGCGTCAACCTGTGTATATATAGGGATGACCCGGTGGCGGTTCAAGAAACAACAACTCGAGAGATAGGTAAAGCGGATTCGCTCCCTGCTCAACGAGTTCAATCAATTCCATAACAACTGGATCATAGGCTTTTACCTTCACCGCAAGGGGCCGAACCGGTATAAACTCCCCGTGTCCTTTGTTCCGGTTTAACCCCTTCAAGCTAATCTCGTTGCGATGGCTCCACAACTAAGTCCTTTTGTTAGCACATCTGACGTGATATTTTCATGGCAGGTTCAATCGGCTTGCCATCGCGCGCGATTGGTGTGATCTCAAACCTTTCATCCGAGTGCAACTTTTTCTTCGGGCCTCGTTTCTTTACCGAAGTTGTGCTCGATCCGGAGGGCTAGAGAAAAGAAGAAAGATGAGAGTTAATTAATATGTGTACATACAAAAACAATGAATGCATCAATTAGCTAGTCAGCACAGGCTTAACTAATATATATACCTGGCCGGACTCGGTTCGATCACCGGAGCCGTCATGACGGTCTACTTCTTCTTGTATCGGAGCCGTCATTGGGTCACCGGAGCCATCATAATCTTAACCGTCTTCTTCACTACCCTGTCCTTCCAGACCATCGGTGTCGTTGAGAAACGAGGCAACGACATTACTTCCTTTTGCGATTATGTCCCTCAACATATCTTCTGTTTCTACGTCTCGGGGGGTGCTCCATAGTTTCTGCAAATATTTACAACATGGCAATTATTATTCAAACATGACAGCTGGATATATTAGTGGCAAACGTAGAACTAGCGAGCTAATATAATCACAATAAGGAATCATATTAGTGGTCTCGACGCTGGTTCTATAGGGTTTGGGGTGGCCTTGACGACCACGCTCTTTTAACTTGGTAAATTTGGGTGGCCTCGAGAGAGTTTGTCGGGTAGGGGCACGGCGAGAGGGGGTAGGAGACCAACATCGTTTTTTTTCTAGGGTTTGGGTGTCCTCGAAAGTTTTGGTCGAGCGAGAGGGCCGAGGGGGGGTGCTCCCGTGGTATAAGTTATCACGGTCGAGAGGGCTTATATATATCGACCTCCCCTCATGTCGAAGTTATCCGGGAGGGGGTTATATCGACAACGACGCGACATACATACATGGAAAAATAATGTTATCGGGGAGGGGGTATATCGACCCCCCCTCGTGTTGAAGTTATCGGGAGGGGGTATATCGACAACGACATACCTGACAAAAAATAAGAAGACAAAAGAAGAAATAAAAAGAGGAGAAGAAGAAAGGAATAGAAGAGAAGCAATCGAAGAAAAAAAGAAAAAAAAGGAGAAGAAGAAAGGAATAGAGGAGAAGAAGAGAAAAATAGAAAATTTTCTATTTTTTTCTTCTTCTCCTCTATTCCTTTCTTCTTCTCCTCTTCTTTTTTTTTTCCTCTTCTTATTTATTTCTCCTCTTCTTGCTCTCCTCTTCTTCTTTCTTCCTCTTCTTATTTTATTTTTTCCTATCCTTCTTTTTCTTCTTCTTCCTTCTTAATATCACTTAGCAACTTTTGAAATCGCTCGTGGTCTAAAATCGGTCTATGCACGATAGAAAATTCTGAAAAAATTACATCTATGATCCCTCAACGTCCCCGCCTCTCTCATGAACAAAAAAACTATGAATAAAAAAATATCATGTTCTATGAACAAAAAAATATCGTATTTCATCCACCTCCATGCATACATCATATATATATATATGTGTGATCATCTATGAAAAAAACATCATATTCTATAAAAAATCATAATATATATATATGAACAAAAACAATTATGATAACAAGCATATATATCATCATATATATGAAAAAACAAGCATATACATATGACAAAAACAAGCATATATATATATATGAAAAAAATGCTATGGCGCCGGCCCGACCAAGTGAGGAGGAGCGTGGGGTCGGTAGCGAGGACGGTGACGGGGCAGTGGGCGTGCGCTTGGGTAGGGGGCGACGGCAACAGCGGGGGCAGGGCGGAGCGGCGCGCGTCGAGGCGGCGCGCGTCGTGCCAGGGGAGCGGGTAACGGCGAGGGCACGCGCGACGACAACGGCGGGGGCGGGGGCGACAGCGGGGGCGACAGGCGGCGTCGGGGCAGCCTGGCGGCATCGATGTCGTGGGGGGCGGCAACTGCGAGATGAGAGTAAAAAATTCCTAAGTGTGAACTTATATAGCAAACCCTTTAGTCCCGGTTGGTGCCACGAACCGGGACTAAAGGGTGCATTAGTCCTGGTTGGTGCCACCAACCGGGACCAAAGGCCTCTTTTCAGCAGCCCAAAGGGCGGGAAGCAGAGGGCTTTGGTCCCGGTTGGTGGCACCAACCGGGACTAAAGGGGGGTCATTGGTACCGTTTGGTGCCACTAATCGGGACCAATGAAGACCTTTAGTCCCGGTTGGTGGCACCAACCGGGACCAAAGTCCTTGTGCTGGCATGGTGCGGTGGGATGTTTAGTCCCACCTCGCTAGCTGAGGGAGCTCAGCACCTGTTTATAAGCTGCGTTGCAGCTCAGGTGCTGAGCTCCTCTCTAATATGCAGGCATTAGTTGCCTACCCTTGACACTGCCGTGTTGGGCCTATTGGGCATGCGGGCCTGCATCCTGGCCCATGAACAGATGGGCTTCTAGTCGTATGTAGGCCATGTGGCCCATTAGGCGGCTTTTTTTTATTTTTTCCAGTATTTTTTTTGTTTTTTGAATTATTATTTTTTTTCTTCTGATTTTTGGTTTATTTTTTTATTCTTTTTGCTTTTAGCTCAAAATAATTATAATCTTTCTGTTACTCCATTAGTTTCCGAATTTGAATAGTTTAAATTTTAATTCTTTGAAATTTGTGTGAATCACTAGTTTATGAATAACTTCACAATAAAAATATATTTTGAGTGATTCTTTTTCCTGCTATTTAATATTACTGTGTTTTATCATTATATTCAAAATTAGATTTTGTTATTTTAGTTTATCAAAAAAATCTTTATGAAAATTCCTTTTGCTACTAAAGTTTCTAACAAAAAAATCTTTATGATAATTCTTTCTGCTTTTCATGTTTTGAACAGAAAATACTTTGATAATTTTAGTTGCTTAAATTTTATATAATTTTAGTTTAAAAAATACTAGAGGTTTATAAAAGCTTTTTAGTTGATTCCTTTTGCTATTAGAGTTTTATAAAAGCATTTACTGGTTTTTTTGAGCTATAAGACCTTGAAATTGAAAAGCATTTCAAATGAAATCTGAATAGTTTAAATTTTAATTCTTTGAAATTTGTGTGAATCACTATTTTATGAATAACTTCACTATAAAAATATATTTTGAGTGATTCGTTTTCCTGTTACAAAGGGATTTCATTTTTTGGAACTTATTTGAACTCCATTGTTTTTCTGTGTTCAAAATGCACCATTCAAAGCCACATCATCAATTTACAATCATTTCTGACTTCATTAGTTATTTTTCGTGCATTTACTTATTATTTTGACCTATAAGACCATGAAATTGAAAAGCATTTGAAATGAACTCTGAAAAAGTTCCAACTTGGCATGGTATCATCATTTCACCCACATAGCATGTGTGAGAAAGTAGAGAGGGTTACGGTAAAAACTGGATGCACTTCGTGTACAAAACGGACAATCTCTTTCGAAGTATCAGGGTTTCATACGGAAACTCGTCTGTTACAAAGGGATTTCAGTTTTTTTACTTATTTGAACTCCATTGTTTTTCTGTGTTCAAAATGCATCATTTAAAGCCACATCATCAATTTACAACCCTTTCTGACTTCATTTGTTATTTTTCATGCATTTACTGATTATTTTGACCCATAAGACCATGAAATTAAAAAGCATTTGAAATGAACTCTCAAAAGGTTCCAGGTTGGCATGGTATCATCATTTCACCCACAAAGCATTTGCGAGAAAGTAAGAGGGTTACGGCAAAAACTGGATGCACTTCGTGTACAAAACGGACAATATCTTTCGAAGTATCACGGTTTCATACGGAAACTTGTCTGTTACAAAGGGATTTCATTTTTTTGGAACTTATTTGAACTCCATTGTTTTGCTGTGTTCAAAATGCACCATTCAAAGCCACATCATCAATTTACATCCCTTTCTGACTACATCATCTCCAGAGCATTAAAACTAAAGTACACACATAGTTCTCATTGAACAACATATAGCTCTCCAGAGCATCTAAGTAAACCATACATTGAAATTATGTAAAACATTTCACTGCAACAACAAATGCGATCATAATCGCAACCAAGGTAACAACTGATCCAACTGCATAATGATACCAAGCCTCGGTATGAATGGCATATTTTCTAATCTTTTTAATCTTCAACCGCATTGCATCCATCTTGATCTTGTGATCATCGACGACATCCACAACATGCAACTCCAATATCATCTTCTCCTCCTCAATTTTTCTTATTTTTTCCTTCAAGTAATTCTTTTCTTCTTCAACTAAATTTAACCTCTCGACAATAGGGTCGGTTGGAATTTCCGGTTCAACAACCTCCTAGATAAATAAAATCTATGTCACATTGGTCGGCATAATTGTCACAAACAATAAATGAACCAAATAGTTATGAAAAGATAATATATACCACATATGAATCATAGACAGGACGAGGGCCGACGGGGGCGGATACCAAAACCATCGCACTATATAATAACAAGGAATAATAAAAGTAAGAAAATTAGACAAGTATCTATCTGAAGTAAGCATTTTTTTTCTTTCAGAAAGAAGTTAAGAACAAGAGGCTCACCACGGTGGTGCCGGCGAGGAGATCGGCGAGGGCGATCGACGGCGGTGAAGATGGGGACGGGGCGTGACGGACCGCTAAATCTAGAAAAATCTCGTTGAAAATGGAGCTCAGAGATCGAGTTTCGGGAGGAGAAAGCTTAACTAGTGTGGCTCGGGCATTTCATCAAACACCTCATGTGCACCCTTTGACGGACTCGTTGAATGTACCTGATGGCCATTTGACATTGGGCATCTTGCTCACCATGGAGCCTCCGCACTCGACGTGTTCACCGCCTACCACCTTCGGCTTCATGTTGAAGGTCTTTAGCCACAGTCCGAAGTGTGGAGGGATGCGGAGGAAGGCCTCGCACACGACGATAAATGTCGAGATGTTCAGGAAGGAATTGGGGGATGGATCATGGAAATCTATCCCGTAGTAGTACATAAGGCCGCGAACAAATGGGTGGAGGGGAAACCCCAGCCCGCGGACGAAGTGAGGAAGGAATACAACCCTTTCGTGGGGTTCCGGAGTAGGGACGATCTGTCCCGCCGCCGGGATACGGTGTGTGATCTTCTTGGCTCGGTACCCGGCCTCCCGGAGTTTCTTGATATCCTTCTCCTTGACGGAGGAGGCCATCCACTTGCCTTGCGCTCCGGATCCTGACATGGTTGGAGTGCTTTTTTGGGGCAGAAGAGATGAGAGCTTTGGCGCTGGAGCTCGAGAATGGGAAAGCTGAAGAGAAGGCGTGGGTGAAAGAGGGGAATCCTTATCCCCTTATAAAGGCAGTAAAAATCATGCGCCTCCCCGCTCGCCCTAGAACTAGCTTATTCCCCAAGCGTCGTGCTGATGGCACAGTTGGATTACCCATACCCGCATTGATGAGAATCCCATGATAAGGGGACACGATCTCTGCTTTGACAAGACGTGTCAATGAAACCGCACCTCGAAATACGGAGAGGCAGGCTAAAAATAGTTTGAATAAAGACCGGGCTATGGCGTGATGTCACGTTGTGAGTTGTCAGCAGACTGGACTCGTGGTATATTATACTCTCTAAAGTGGTATGAGGAATTTGTTCTGCAGAGCCGGACACGATTCTTATGTTCAAGATCTACTTTGAAGTATTCGGAGAAGGAACCCGCCTTGCAAGGTCGAAGACAATCTGCGCGCCGGACTTATCATCATTGAAGCCTGGTTCAGGGGCTATTGAGGGAGTCCTGGACTAAGCGGTCCTCGGACAGCCGGACTATATACTTTGGTCGGACTGTTGGACTATGAAGATACAAGATAGAAGACCTCGTCCCGTGTCCGAATGGGACTCTCCTTTGCGTGGAAGGCAAGCTTGGCGATTCGGATATGTAGATTCCTTTCTCTGTAACCGACTCTGTGTAACCCTAACCCCCTTCGGTGTCTATATAAACCGGAGGGTTCAGTCCATAGGACAACAATCATAATTCCATAGGCTAGGCTTCTAGGGTTTAGCCATTACGATCTCGTGGTAGATCAACTCTTGTAATACTCATATTAATCAAGATCAATCAAGCAGTAAGTAGGGTATTACCTCCATAAAGAGGGCCCGAACCTGGGTAAACATTGTGTCCCCCGCCTCCTGTTACCATTAGCCTTAGATGCACAGTTTGGGACCCCCTACCTGAGATCCGTCGGTTTTGACACCGACACCCCCTCTCGTTGCTATGCATCTCCTAGATAGATCTTGCGTGAGCGTGGGAATTTTTTAAAATTGCATGCTACGTTCCCAACACAAAAGCGATTTTTCCTTCTCCTTAATTTTGCCTTCCGACCTGAGCTAAGAATGCACCTACACCTAGGGTTCCACAGCCGCCACGACACCACCTAGGTACCTCACAACGTCATCATTCTAGATGCATCCCTCGCCGCACTAACTCCCATTGTTGTGTCAGCGCCACAAACCAACCCACCTGACCATGCCACCTCCCCACGACCACAACCACGCCGCCTCCCCATCGGCCTTCCACGAGTAACTGGCTCCACCTACCTACCATATGTGTGATCACCGCTGACAACAACACTAGCAGACTCCTACACCTCCTTCCAGTCATCCCTAACCACATAGTCACTACTAACCAACTGCAACCATTCTTGGCCATACCACCATTCCCGATGAATGCTACTTCCGCATGGATGTCCTGGTCATGTGTAGATGATAGATTTTTGAGTTGTTTTCCTTGATGTAAATTGGATGTATATACATGCAAGTAGGTGTGTGTATATATTTCCTTCTGATCTAACAATGAAATTAGACTTGAGAAGGTTATAATTCTTGCAATTTATTGTAGTTTCCTAAACTCATTCTATTGGAGTAGGTTTTCAACTCATTATATAGATTTCATAGGTCTTTACTTCATATTTCTTATGATAAGTACTAAATATTGCAAATTTGGTATACTTGACGTATATGTACATGAACACACTGGCACATAAGCTATCTTGACCACACATTTGACATAAATTAAGATGTTGAAAACAAATTAGGTGTTGATAAAGGAGTTGATGTTGTTTTTATGAAAAATATTCTTTTATCTTGAGGATTCATTTCACATCTGGTTGACTATGGTCGAGCATATTCTGCAATGCCTTAGTAGCTATGATACAATAAGAAATGTATGGTTACAATTGAGGAACACAATATCAAAATTTGATAGGTTCGGACACCATCTGCAATTGGCTAATATAACTACATTTCTTGCTTTATATGGCTTGTAGGCAGCCGTGGTATCTTAAAGCTTCTAAAGTTTTAAAAAAATGTTATCAAAAAAAAGTATCTGATCATCTCTGTGTACAAAGTCAAATATATGTAGTTGAAAATGAGGCTAAGGCACATGAAGAAGTTTTTTTTTCTGGGAATAAGGCACGTGAAGAAGTTAAGGAGAGACTCAAGAGATAATATGAGGAGATGGACGAGAAAGTGTACAAGAGTTGGCTAGAGGTTATATCTGATGAGAAGGATCTAGTTGAAGAATTAATGGGTGTTGATTTAAACAAATGGTGGCTTTGAATATTGAAATTCATCATTCAAAGGAGCCATCAAACAACAATTTAGAGAAGGATTGAATGGGAAATGGACTGTGTTCTAAGATCTAGCGCAAGTAAACTGATAACAATTTGTAGAAGACTTGAACTTCATAGACTTTATCTTTCTCATTTTTGGTACTCAAGCATTTGTAATTCTCAATTATTAGGTACTTGCTTGTGAATAAATTTGTGTTTATGATTTTAAACATACATTGGTACTTTTGTCCAATAAAATACCTATTTATATTATTTTTTATGTTATGGCATATAGCTTCTAAGGGGTTGTTGTCTTGCTTGTTCACGAGCTTGGTAGCACCCCTACTTCAATAGTATCCCTCTATTTATAAAATATTCTAACTCTCATATTTCAAAAGAAATATCAAGCTCTAGACAATTCTTACCTTTTGTCCTGAAGCCTACCCGAATATTTGTCTTTTCTTTGCATGCATGACAAATATGTACAATATTGTAATATTTGAAAGGACATAAGCTTATATAATTTGTAGGAATAACCATTAACCAGCTATCTCACTAGTAGCGTGAGAGAGAGAGAGAGAGAGAGAGAGAGAGAGAGAGAGAGAGAGAGAGAGAAACCTAGGCTTTTAAGTATCCTTATGTGTATGTTTATTACTCCTTAAACGGGTTGGATGCAAGACATTTTGTTGTTTCTTGGTTGAACACAAATTATGCTCTTCACATAATTCTTGGACATATATGTTAGAACTCGACATACATATCTTTTACATCTTGAAAATGAGATGTTTTCTCGGCCATTTTGTTCACAATATTTCTCTTGAAATTCACTCTCACATTTATTCCAGATCAAGTTATTAAAAATGTACAGAAAATGGATCTGAGAACTTCTGGCGAAATGAAGAAACAAAATGTGGAATGAAGAAAAGAAAAACATTTGAACCATGAAAAGATCAATGGAGAACAGCTCTGCTACAAAGATCGGAGGAAAAAAATGCAAACCAAATGGGTTCAGAAATTGCACTAAAGGGAAAACACGCAAAATAAAAGATTGTACTGCTTCAAAGGTCTCGAATTGTCAGACCATCTCCAGCATTGGAGGAAACCTAAAGTTAGATATAATGAATCAAACCCAAGAGGCTCGAAGGGTGTCCCTAGTCCAGATCACGACGGCTCTCGCCTGGTCGCCGGATTCCTTGATTTAGCGATGTTGGAGTTTTGATCTGGGGCTAGCTGCACCGATGACCTTGTGGTGGTGCCAGGAGCCATGGTGATATCCCAACTCAAGCAAAAAAAAAAAGAAATTGCTGGGCTACCTCAAGCATTTGTGTAAAAAAACCTCGCCTCTTGCACATGCCAGTGCTTCATATGCTAAATACTGGGATGCGATCAGGTGTACAAACATTAGTGGCAAAAACTTGGGCCTTCTTAGAGCAACTCTAGCAGACCCCGCAAAAAACCCCGACCCACAAAATAACCGCCAAAATGCGGGTCGGTGCGGAAAATCCCGCCCGAACATACCCGCAAACGCAGCCGGCCCGCAAAAAATTTTGAGGGGCGCAGCAAAACCTCGGCCCCAACCCGCGAATACGCGGGTTTCCTCCTCGCCCTTACGGTGCCCCGTATCGCAGTGAAGCGGTTGACAGGAGGGACATTTCAGCCCACGCCCTTTCACCACCTCCCTCCGCCTAGCCCCTCCGCCAAGCCACTCCGCCGAGCGGCCTCCACCGGCCTCCGGCCGTGGCCCTCCTTTCCTAGCTGGCATCGTGTGCCACTCCGGGCACGGCGGACACCATACTGTCCCTCGATGCCTTGGCGGATCTGAATTTCGACAAAGGCCAAGACTTTGCTCTTGAGGTTTGGAGAAAGTGGGGAGTGCCTATCAACTACGAAGAAGGTAAAGATCTCCATGAATTCTTGCTGGTGGCGGAGTTCACCCACTCCAAGATCCGTCTCACGGTGGACTCGGTTGCTACTATTCTGTTGGCATGTTTTGGTGGTCATGCCTCTCTGTTCAAGGTCCAATTACTCCAAAATTGGTCTTTTCGCTTTTCCGTCTCCTCCAAAGAAGTGGGTTTCTCGATCATCAAAGGAGGTAACATATCGCTTCCTGATTTCAACGTCAATTTTCTTCTTTGGGGGGCGGGAGGACCAAATTCATCTTGGGAGATTGATCAATATCTTCAAGAAAAGGAAGATGAATGGACGCATGTTTTTCGTGATCATCCTAGAAAATCTCACCTTCATGCACTTAGAACTCCCTCTACTTACCAGATTCCTGATCGGCATCCTGGCAACACCAGATCGGATCATGCTCATCCTCAGTCGACTCTGTCCGCGGACCGTGATCACCGCGTAGTTAATTCTGTTGTTAATGGAGTTAACGCGGGATCGCCGCATGTTCAAAATGTGGGGCATGGGCTCTTTTGTGTGCGCTATCTATTACCGGGCCACCTCCGGCCCAGTTGCACCAATAGGATCAAATGTCAGGCCTATAAGAAATGGGGACACATTGCTCGGGACTGCTACTCTGCTGGGCCTCATGCTGCGGCCCCCTCCCCCGTGGCCAAATCTTTGAGCCCGGCAACCCAGCAACGCCAGAATCCTATTGTTCTTGTGATTACGACTAGTCAGCCAATCATGCCTCAATCTTTTCAAGGAAACAGTGTTGCCGCCTCGATTCTGCCTCCTTCAGCTGGTATACGCCATTACTCCGGCTCCCCCGCTTCCATTGCGCAAAATCTCCTTGCTGTTGCATCCACATCTCCTATGCAAACGCCATCCACCAACCTCGTCCTCTGCAATCCACGTGCCTCGGGCGATTCTGCTATGGCATCCTTCCCTTTCGATCCAACTCCATTCATCCCTCATGGTCATCAGCGAGTGGAGGTGGCGGGCAGGCCGGCGAGGGTTCGCATCTTGGCTGACCCTGTTGCGCAGATGCATGAAGAGTGAGCAATCGCTTCGATTGTGCCTATGCCTAATCTGCCGGTGCAATTCAACATCATTCGAGAGGTACTCTCTGATTTTCTTACCGACGTCAAGCAGCTTGGTTTTTCCGAGATCTCGCCCTGTCCATTCGGACAAGCATATGTTCGACTCAACAGTGTTTTTGACAGAGATGAGTTGGTTAGAAATAGTCCTCATCCGTTCACTGATGTGCATGTCATCTTTGAGAGGCACAATCAAGGTCTGAATTGGCGCAGATTAGAGCTGAGTAGGGAAGTATGGATTTTGCTATGTGGTTTTCCTTTAGATCGGAAGAGCATTCATGAGATTAGTAATGCTGTCAACAAGTTTGGAAAATTTGTGATGTGGGATAGGAACAAGAGTACCCGTGCTAATCAAATGGTCAAGGTTAAAGTTGAAGAACTCAGAGATATTCCTATCAGCATTGTGATTGGAGAAAGAGACGACTCTGCTTTCCTCTCTGTTCATGTGGTGATCTTGCAGGACACTGTTCTGGGTATTGTTGCTCCGGATGAGAACCCCATCCCCCCTTTTGGTAACCCGCACCCTGTCCCAATGCAAGCTAACTTCCATCAGAACCAGCACAATCACTTCCTGGGTCCCCTTCAGCATCATGAGCAAGAGAACAATGTCCAGCCTCAACAACCTGATTTGAATCTTCAGCTGGCACCTAATGTTGCAGAGGAAAATGAGGAAGAGGATCTAGAAATGCCTGGGTGGGGCCATTGGGCCCTGCCTGTTGTTAATGAACTTGTGGATCAAGAGCTTCATGATGGAGAATTTATGCAGCTCCAGGAGATTATGGAACCTATGGAAGAAGCTTGCGAGCATCAAGAGATCATTGGTCAAGGCAATAGCAACATCACAGTCTCGCAAGAACCACCTAATGACAGTGCTGAGACAGCTGCCTCTGCAAATGGACCGTTGGCGCCAGTCCTGCCTGATTTGAATGTGGTGATTGGGCCTCTGGAGCAGAACCTGCCTGTACTCATGAGGGCCCATGAAGCCTATAGGCCTGTATATGAAGATCCTTGCTTGGTGGCCATTCTGCAACACAATTCTGATAACCATCATCACTCTGCTGTGGATCCTATGCATCTGGAAGTTTTCAACTCTGCTGTTATTGTCAAACAGACATCCACTATGCCAACTCCTCCTGGCCTGGCTTCTCAAACTGATGGGATTAACACCCTGATGTTGCCCATGGAAGCTTCAGCTGCTGCACAGTGCTATACTAAAGATATGCTCATTAAAGAGAACAGAGGAATTATTGTGGAAGACAACATTACTGTCCCTACAGTTATTGTCACGCCCAATATGCGACCCTATCCAAAAGGAACTCGAAGGTCCCACCAAGGATAGACCCACATATTGAAACGCTTTTGCAAGGTGGATATCATTACATCAACATTACATAATAGATGGGGATACATACATAAGGCATACAATGCCGCACGAATACAACAATACAATACATAAGAGCATCATCCGACTACGGATGAATCACAAACAGAAGCTCAAACGACATCCACCCTGCTAGCCCAGGCTGCCGACCTGGAACCTATCCCTGATCGAAGAAGCAGAAGAAGAACTCAACGCAAGCAAACATCGCTCTCGCGTCATGATCATCACATAAACCTGTACCTGCAATTGTTGTTGTAGTAATCTGTGAGCCACGAGGACTCAGCAATCCCATTACCATGGGTATCAAGACTAGCAAAGCTTAAAGGAAAGGAAGGGTGAAGTGGTGAGGCTGCAACAGCGACTAAGCATATATGGTGGCTAACATACGCAAATAAGACCGAGAAGAGAACAAGCGGAACGGTCGTGAAGCTAGCAATGATCAAGAAGTGATCCTGAACTCCTACTTACGTCAAACATAACTCAGAAACCGTGTTCACTTCCCGGACTCCGTCGAAAAGAGACCATCACGGCTACACACGCGGTTGATGCGTTTTAATTCGGATCTGGTGTCAAGTTATCTACAACCGGACATTAACAAATTCCCATCTGCCTATAACCGCAGGCACGGCTTTCGAAAGATTATACCCTGCAGGGGTGTCCCAACTTAGCCCATGACAAGCTCTCGCGATCAACGAAGGAATAGACCTTCTCCCAGGAAGACCCGATCAGACTCGGAATCCTGGTTTACAAGACATTTCGACAATGGTAAAACAAGACCAGCAAAGCCGCCCGATGCACCGACAATCCCGATAGGAGCTGCACATATCTCGTTCTCAGGGAAACACCGGATGAGCAATCCGTACAACTAAAACCAGACCTCAAGTTTCCCTGAGGGGGCGCTGCAAAGGGCTCTAGTTCGGACCAACACTTAGACAAGCACTGGCTCGGGGGGGCTGTAATAAAGATGACCCTTGGGTTAATTACTCCCAAGGGAAAAGTAGGTGGTGGTGAGGCAAATGGTAAAACCAAGGTTGGGCCTTGCTGGAGGAGTTTTATTCAAAGCGAACTGTCAAGGGGGTCCCATAAATCATCCGACCGCGTAAGGAACGCAAAATCTGGGAACATAACACCGGTATGACGGAAACTAGGGCGGCAAGAGTGGAACAAAACACCAGGCATAAGGCCGAGCCTTCCACCCTTTACCAAATATATATAGATGCATTAATAATATAAGAGATATTGTGATATCCCAACATAATCCTGTCCACCATGGAGCAATCTTCAACTTCACCTGCAACTAGCAACGCTATAAGAGGGGCTGAGCAAAGCGGTAACATAGCCAGACAACGGTTTGCATAAGAAAGATGTCAAAGGTTAGAGGTTCATGGCAACATGGGATGGCTCGACAAACAGATGATAGGTAGCGCAGCAAAGCGATAGAACGAAGCAACTAGCATAGCAATGATAGTAGTGAGATCCAGGGTAGTGGTCATCTTGCCTGAAATCCCGCTAGGAAGAAGAACGAGTCCATGAAGAAGACGAATGGGAGCAGTTGAACGAATCCTTACAATCGCAACATTACCGGAACTAAGAAGCAACACCGGAAAGAAACAAACAACATGGTAAATGCACAAGCATAAACATGGCATGATGCACAAACAAGTATGATGCATGTCTGGTTTAATGAGGCATGGCATGGCAAAGTGCAACAAACAATACTACAAGTTAAGTGGAGCTCAATATGAAACGAGTTGCATATTGACGAAACACCACATCAATTATTTAGTTTGATCTCGGTTATGCTACCAAACAATATTAAATGTTATTAAACATGGCAAGGGGTGAAGCATAATGAAACTACCTATCTAGGCAAGTTTAAATGAGGCCGGAAACAACAAACAACAATTCCGGAAAATCCCCATATGCAAATTATGGATTTGGTACTGTTCTGCCCTAAACACAATTTTATTGTTGTTAAACAGCAAAATAAAGTTCACCATGTTAAACTAGGCATTTTTCCACCCCATTTACATATAAAGTTTATTTAAAACCGAGCTACGGTTATTTAGTTATGAATTAAAGCATTTTAGCATGGCATTATGCAAAATAAACACAAACAACAAGTTCAACATTTTAAACATGGATGAAAATGGCATATTATTAATCTACACAATTTTCTGAGCATTTTACATATATAAATCATTTTAATCCGATGCACGGTTTAAGAGATATTAAATGCATGATGCTTAGGGGGTTTTCTGCAAATCTGTTAATTACTGGAATAAAGCTAAATCGCGAATCTGGAAAAAAACGTACACGGGCCGAATCTACTGGGCATAGGACATCAGGAGCAGAAGCAGAATCGATCCCAACCCAAGTAGGAACAGAGGAGTGGCGCTGGGGACCTCACCCATGGGCTTCGACCCGGCTGGAGGAGAGGCCTGGCAGGCCGGCAGATCTGGGCCGCGGCCTTGGAGATGGAGGAAGCTGCGCTGGGCTGAAGTAGGCGACGCAGGGCGCGTGCGGCTCGGCAGCAACGGCAAACTCCTCCGGCGACGACGAAGAGGCCGGCGTGGACGGGGGAAGGCGGATCCGGGGCCTGGATGCCCGATCCGGCGAACGGCAGTTGTCGGGAACGCGGTTCCCGGTGACGAGGGGCTCCGGCGGCGCGGTGGAGAGCTTCGGGCGGCGCGGATCTGCAGAGATGGCGGCGTCGCAACACAATTCAGAGAGAGATTGGAGAAAAAGAGAGCAGCGGGAGGGAGGAAGGAGAGATGGGGCGGCGCGGGGCTGGCCTGGAGGCGCTCGAGGGTGAGGACGGCGCTCGGCGGGACAGAGGAAGGAGGAGGCCGGGGCGATGCGACGGGCACCGGCAACGAGGGCTCAGGGTCGGGCGAGGGAGCAGGGACGGGCGTGGGCGAGCGCTGCGGGGTCGGGCCGACCCAGGCCCAGATGGGCTTGCGCGGTCCGCGCACGGGCTCGGGCGGATGGGGGCGCTGGAGGGAGGCGCAGGGGACGCGTGGCGCCGTGGGAGAGGCCGGAGGGCGCTGGCGGGGCGAGGTGGCGCGCGCTGGTTGGTCCGGGCGCGGTGGCGGCGGGGCTGTGGTCGGGCGCGGAATCTGAGGAGGGGCTAGGAGGTAGGGGAAGGGCTAGGAGATGCCCAAAAATGGACTAGGGGTTGATTATATAGCAGGAGGGGCTAGGGTTGGGGGGTTTGAGGCCGTTTCGGAGCCGTTCGATCTCGATCGAACGGTCCGGAGCGGAGGGGTGGTTAGGTGGGCTGAAGGTGGGCTGTGACGAGAGGGTCTGGACTGAGGGGAGAGAAGAGATAGCAGCCCGGCACGGGTTTTCGGAGACCGAAAACACCCGACGAATATAGCGACTATATCGCGGTTATATATTTAACGGTTGGGCAATCAAACGAACTCCGAATGCGACGAAACTTGGCAGGCGGCCTGTCTACACTATAATAAGACCGCACGACAATTTGCAACCCATTCCGAGAACATTTTTATGCCACTTATAAAATAATATTTCAGAGGTGCCGCGGGCGCGTGCGAGTGTGGTCGGGCTCAAAACGGACAACGGAGAGAACCGGCGGAACACGAATGGATGCAAGTTTGAAAACAATGATGGAAACAGAGTGCCAATGCAATGCGAATGATGCGATGATGAAATGCATGACACGAGCAAAATGCAAAACAAAAGACAAAAACCCAACCACGAAGGAAATATCATATAGCATCTCCGGAAAAGGCAAGAGTCGGAGTTACGAATATGGAAAGTTGTATCCGGGGCGTTACAACACTCCACCACTACGAGAGGATCTCGTCCCGAGATCTAGGATGGCACCGGAGAGAAAACGGAAGAGGAAGAGAAGAGGTAAAACTAAGTTGCTTCTTTGACAAACGAGTGAAACCAATGAACCTTGAGAGGTTAAAAAGTTGAAAGAAAGAACACAACAGAGTTGAACACAATTGAGAGCACTGCGGTAGAAAATCGAAAACAAGGAACACCATGTGAACCTTGGAGGTTGCAAAGCTATGAATGATGAGTACAATGGACAAGAAGGAATTTGAACCACTTCGGTTGAAACGAGATAAACAAGGAACAAGGACGATCAAATTCGGGCAGCACTCCGGTTGAAAAGAGATGCAAGACTTGATAAGATGAAAGAACTTGAAGAGATGACACAACACTCCGGTTAAATGGAGAAGCAAGGAGAAGAACATGATCTTGCCAAAGCAAGATGATGAGTGAAAAGAGCAACATCACAATGCCTCCGGAACGAAAGAATAGAAGCTAGATTATTGGGATAAAGGGGCGGAGAAGAAAATGACAATTTCTGCCACAAATGAACTTGGAAAGCATCCTTGCAAAGAAGGATTGAACGGAGTTGTTGGAAAATCAACAGCGAAAAACAAAAGTTTGTAGTGGGCATATGGAAACATCGCAAGACTTGAGGTGAAATTCTGCCACTAACGAAAAACAATTGCTTGTTTGAGATCAAAGAAGAGATGGAAACTTCTTTCGCCGAGAGGATAGGAGAAAACTCGGATCATTGATAAGCACCACAAATAGCAACATTCCTTAGGGAAGGCTTTAGGTGAAATCTATACCAAGATAACTCCAAAGAAGAGATTGATGGATTTAAAATACCTCATTCTTGACAACATATGAATCATGAAACATGAAGGAAATTGTCAAGAGTGACATAACACCACCACAAAAGATAAGGTAGAAAGAATTGCACTTCAGAATGCAAGATGAAGAATACTTGAGCTCCTTAAAACAAAACATGTGTTGAGCACCATGTTTATTTCAGAGTAAAGCTTAGCAGATCATAACTTCGAGAGAAATCTTGAAGAACAATTGAAGAATGAAAAGAATCCTTGACGAACCATCATGTAGATCTTCCATGAAGAACTCCAGAATAAAAGGATGATAGAAAGAAAGAGAAGTTGGAAACACAAGTTGAAGCCTTGCGATGATTTAGATGGAGCTTTGCGATGATATAACCGAGAGAACTTGGAACTCCGGAAAGAAAAGATGAAGCATCTCGAACCGGGAAATGTGACATGATGAACAACTCTGGAAAGAAGAAACTAGATCACTCGGATGAAACAATAATAAGAATTACGGTATGTGTATCCTTCACCAATTTAAATTGATGACAAACAACGGATTTGGCATACTACTTATTCTCGTAAAAAAAGGATTAAGGGGGGATATAGCACAAAACTTGAGAAAGGTATAGATGAAACCACCGATGGGATTTGGAAACAACGAATGAATTAATATGAATTGATACGATGACGAAGGAAGAGAAATCTGGAACGAACCACCGTAAGGATTGAAAACGAACGAAGTAAAGGGGTGAATCACCGGTAAGAATTAGAGAATGAATTAAGATACTTGAGGGAATTTGATACAAGAGAATGAAGAGATCATGAGCTGATTAGAGGGTATTTGAGCGATGCACCGGAAGAATTCCAGAACGAGAGTTGAAAGCTGAGAATGAATAATTCTAAGATGATGGGCTACGGAGAATCAATCTGAAAGGACTCTTGAATTGCTCCGGATGGGTGAAAAGAATTTAAGAGAGTCATGAATCTTCGAGAGAAGGGACAAGATTTAGAGGAAACACTTCTCGGTCTTCACATGTTGAGAATGATGATGAGAACCACCCTGAATTTTGGAGATACTCCGGGAGAATTAAAAGAGGAAAGGTTGAGCCAAAGATGAAAAGAATTTGAAAGATCTTGGAGAAAGACATATGACTGATGATAATTCATTCTTACGTCAACTCGAAAAGAATTAGGAATGGCTCCTGGGAAATTAGAAGAGTCAGGTAAGATCCTGGAAAAAGACCTGTGGGTTAGGGCCCACTCAAAAGAAAACACCATTGAACGATTTTGAAGAGAGATTGCACCGGTTGAATTAAATGGCTTGAATGAGATAACAACCTCGAAATAACTTGAACTGATTGAGAATGGAAACACAAGTCTTCTGAGATATCTTGAGCACTCCGGATAAGAATAGAGAGAGGCGAACAATTAAGAGGTGCACCGGCATGAGAAAGCATTTGACACGAGCAAAGGAATAGGATCAACACTGAAAGCTTGAATTGAAACCACCGGAGAAGAAAAAGAGAACGAAGAATGATATACTTGAAACTGTTGAGCATCTTCATGGGAAATCACCGGATAAGAACATTGATTGAAAAGAGTGAAGAGACTTCACATGAATAAATGGAAACTTGATTAAGAAATCTGAGTCCTTGCAGAAAAAAGGGTGGGAGGGTGGGAAAACAAAGACAACTTGGGGAAAACAGAACAAACACCGTTGAGAAAACTTAGAATTGATCTTGCGGATGGGGAGAATGATGGGATCATCTCGAAGAGAAGCGCACCGGTTGGAAAAGAATTAACATGACAACCTCAATGATCAAAAGGATTAGTATTCACATAGCAAGAGAACACCGTTTAGGAAAGGTATGGAATCAACACTTGACTTTGAAGCAACTCGAATACCACAAATAAAATAAAACAAAGGATTTGGCTTGCAGAATAAGCCGGAACAAATACATATGATAGAGATTTACCCAATCCCATATCATGCATCTGTCGGAAAGATATTCTAGGAGCTACTGGAATTCCCACCTATAAAACTCCCAAAACTTTCTGGTTATGCAATCTGGTGTTGGCGATACAGGGGAAGCAATATATCTCACTCAAACTAACAATACCTACATCCAGCTGTATCCATCCATCAACACATAGCCAAGAAACCTTCGGAAATCGTGTACCTCAACCTTCGAAAAGCATCCGTTATACGAGTTATGGCAATACTCCCGAACTCGCCCCAGTACTGGGTTATCGGGGTTATCTCACCAACAACTGCATAAAAGAGATTTTCAATGTCGGCAAATCTCAGGTATTCCAGAACTACAACGATAAAATTATGACGACAACACCTCGGAGCTCAACTCCCCGGGTCAATGCCACATAAATAGACAGGAGGCACCAAGAACAATGTTCTCGTCACAAAACCATCGGAACAATTCCAAGATACCCGCGTGATCCTAAAAAAAATTTAGTGAAATTTGAGGAGAGGAAAGAGAAAACATCTACGTCAGGAGTCCTCACCAGAGCGACAAAGGAGGCTGAGGAGTAAAAAGAATCCTACTCTCCGATATATATAATCCTAAGACTCAAAATAGTTTTTTTCTAGACTCAACAACGGCCAACAATCAAGGGGGCTCCTATGGTCGGTCGAGGCTCTGATACCAACTTATCACGCCCAATATGCGACCCTATCCAAAAGGAACTCGAAGGTCCCACCAAGGATAGACCCGCATATTGAAACGCTTTTGCAAGGTGGATATCATTACATCAACATTACATAATAGATGGGGATACATACATAAGGCATATAATGCCGCACGAATACAACAATACAATACATAAGAGCATCATCCGACTACGGATGAATCACAAACAGAAGCTCAAACGACATCCACCCTGCTAGCCCAGGCTACCGACCTGGAACCTATCCCTGATCGAAGAAGCAGAAGAAGAACTCAACGCAAGCAAACATCGCTCTCGCGTCATGATCATCGCATAAACATGTACCTGCAACTGTTGTTGTAGTAATCTCTGAGCCACGAGGACTCAGCAATCCCATTAACATGGGTATCAAGACTAGCAAAGCTTAAAGGAAAGGAAGGGGCGAAGTGGTGAGGCTGCTGCAGCGACTAAGCATATATGGTGGCTAACATACGCAAATAAGACTGAGAAGAGAACAAGCGGAACGGTCGTGAAGCTAGCAATGATCAAGAAGTGATCCTGAACTCCTACTTACGTCAAACATAACTCAGAAACCGTGTTCACTTCCCGGACTCCGCCGAAAAGAGACCATCACGGCTGCACATGCGGTTGATGCATTTTAATTCGGATCTGGTGTCAAGTTATCTACAACCGGACATTAACAAATTCCCATCTGCCTATAACCGCAGGCACGGCTTTCGAAAGATTATACCCTGCAGGGGTGTCCCAACTTAGCCCATGACAAGCTCTCGCGATCAACAAATGAATAGACCTTCTCCCAGGAAGACCCGATCAGACTCGGAATCCCGGTTTACAAGACATTTCGACAATGGTAAAACAAGACCAGCAAAGCCGCCCGATGCGCCGACAATCCCGATAGGAGCTGCACATATCTCATTCTCAGGGCAACACCGGATGAGCAATCCGTACAACTAAAACCAGACCTCAAGTTTCCCTGAGGGGGCGCTGCAAAGGGCTCTAGTTCGGACCAACACTTAGACAAGCACTGGCCCGGGGGGGCTGTAATAAAGATGACCCTTGGGTTAATTACTCCCAAGGGAAAAGTAGGTGGTGGTGAGGCAAATGGTAAAACCAAGGTTGGGCCTTGCTGGAGGAGTTTTATTCAAAGCGAACTGTCAAGGGGGTCCCATAAATCACCCGACCGCGTAAGGAACGCAAAATCCGGGAACATAACACCGGTATGACGAAAACTAGGGCGGCAAGAGTGGAACAAAACACCAGGCATAAGGCCGAGCCTTCCACCCTTTACCAAATATATATAGATGCATTAATAATATAAGAGATATTGTGATATCCCAACATAATCCTGTCCACCATGGAGCAATCTTCAACTTCACCTGCAACTAGCAACGCTATAAGAGGGGCTGAGCAAAGCGGTAACATAGCCAAACAACGGTTTGCATAAGAAAGATGTCAAAGGTTAGAGGTTCATGGCAACATGGGATGGCTCGACAAACAGATGATAGGTAGCACAGCAAAGCGATAGAATGAAGCAACTAGCATAGCAATGATAATAGTGAGATCCAGGGTAGCGGTCATCTTGCCTGAAATCCCGCTAGGAAGAAGAACGAGTCCATGAAGAAGACGAACGGGAGCAGTCGAACGAATCCTCACAATCGCAACATTACCGGAACTAAGAAGCAACACCGGAAAGAAACAAACAACATGGTAAATGCACAAGCATAAACATGGCATGATGCACAAACAAGTATGATGCATGTCCGTTTTAATGAGGCATGGCATGGCAAAGTGCAACAAACAATACTACAAGTTAAGTGGAGCTCAATATGCAACGAGTTGCATATTGACGAAACACCACATCAATTATTTAGTTTGATCTCGGTTATGCTACCAAACAATATTAAATGTTATTAAACATGGCAAGGGGTGAAGCATAATGAAACTACCTATCTAGGCAAGTTTAAATGAGGCCGGAAACAACAAACAACAATTCCGGAAAATCCCCATATGCAAATTATGGATTTGGTACTGTTCTTCCCTAAACACAATTTTATTGTTGTTAAACAGCAAAATAAAGTGCACCATGTTAAACTAGGCATTTTTCCACCCCATTTACATATAAAGTTTATTTAAAACCGAGCTACGGTTATTTAGTTATGAATTAAAGCATTTTAGCATGGCATTATGCAAAATAAACACAAACAACAAGTTCAACATTTTAAACAAGGATGAAAATGGCATATTATTAATCTACACAATTTTCTGAGCATTTTACATATATAAATCATTTTAATCCGATGCACGGTTTAAGAGATATTAAATGCATGATGCTTAGGGGGTTTTCTGCAAATCTGTTAATCACTGGAATAAAGCTAAATCGCGGATCTGGAAAAAAACGTACACGGGCCGAATCTACTGGGCGCAGGACATCAGCAGCAGAAGCAGAATCGAGCCCAGCCCAAGTAGGAACAGAGGAGTGGCGCTGGGGACCTCACCCATGGGCTTCGGCCCGGCTGGAGGAGAGGCCTGGCAGGCCGGCAGATCTGGGCCGCGGCCTTGGAGACGGAGGGAGCCGCGCTGGGCTGAAGCGGGCGACGCAGGGCGCGTGCGACTCGGCGGCGACGGCAAACTCCTCCGGCGACGACGAAGAGGCCGGCGTGGACGGGGGAAGGCGGATCCGGGGCCTGGATGCCCGATCCGGCGAACGGCAGTTGTCGGGAACGCGGTTCCCGGTGACGAGGGGCTCCGGCGGCGCGGATCTGCAGAGACGGCGGCGTCGCAACACAATTCAGAGAGAGAGATTGGAGAAAAAGAGAGCAGTGGGAGGGAGGAAGGAGAGATGGGGCGGCGCGGGGCTGGCCTGGAGGCGCTCGAGGGTGAGGACGGCGCTCGGCGAGACAGAGGAAGGAGGAGGCCGGGGCGATGCGACGGGCGCCGGCGACGAGGGCTCGGGGTCGGGCGAGGGAGCAGGGACGGGCGCGGGCGAGCGCTGCGGGGTCGGGCCGACCCGGGCCCAGATGGGCTTGCGCGGGCCGTGCGCGGGCTCGGGCGGATGGGGGCGCTGGAGGGAGGCGCAGGGGACGCGAGCGTCGTGGGAGAGGCCGAAGGGCGATGGCGGGGTGAGGTGGCGCGCGCTGGTTGGTCCGGGCGCGGTGGCGGCGGCGCCAAGTGGCGGCGGGGCTGTGGTCGGGCGCGGAATCTGAGGAGGAGGGGCTAGGAGGTAGGGGAAGGGCTAGGAGATGCCCAAAAATGGACTAGGGGTTGATTATATAGCAGGAGGGGCTAGGGTTGGGGGTTTGAGGCCGTTTCGGAGCCGTTCGATCTCGATCGGACGGTCCGGAGCGGAGGGGGGGTTAGGTGGGCTGAAGGTGGGCTGTGACGAGAGGGTCTGGACTAAGGGGAGAGAAGAGATAGCAGCCCGGCACGGGTTTTCGGAGACCGAAAACACCCGACGAATATAGCGACTATATCGCGGTTATATATTTAACGGTTGGGCAATCAAACGAACTCCGAATGCGACGAAACTTGGCAGGCAGCCTGTCTACACTATAATAAAACCGCACGACAAGTTGCAACCCATTCCGAGAACATTTTTATGCCACTTATAAAATAATATTTCGGAGGTGCCGCGGGCGCGTGCGAGTGTGGTCGGGCTCAGAACGGACAATGGAGAGAACCGGCGGAACACGAACGGATGCAAGTTTGAAAACAATGATGGCAACAGAGTGCCAATGCAATGCGAATGATGCGATGATGAAATGCATGACACGAACAAAATGCAAAACAAAAGACAAAAAACCCAACCACGAAGGAAATATCATATAGCATCTCCGGAAAAGGCAAGAGTCGGAGTTACAAATATGGAAAGTTGTATCCGGGGCATTACAGTTATGCAGCTTATTGTTACCAGTGATGTTGGAGATCAGTCAATTGCTGAGCCTATCAGGGATCCCTCTCCTCTTGAGAAGCAAGTTGATGAAGAGGCCCCTCCTGAGAAGCAAGCTGGTGAGAATTCTCCTATCCAAGTTGATCCCAATTCTGGTGATTCCATCTCTGATACTTCTGCTCCTCCTGGTTTTTCTCAACCTATTTATCTTCCCAAATCCATTTCTGCTGATCTTTCAACAACACTCAATTCTCCTGATATTCCTTTGGCAGATCTTCTTGGTAAGGAAGGGGCTAGCACTTGGGAAATTCATTTTGCTCCAAAAGTGAACAGCAAGGACATCATTCAGGTACCTATTGAATGGGTTAACTTTTTATCTGTATCTTTCCTTTCCCCTGCCAAATTTGAGTGGGCTAAGAAATTTATCAAGTCTCAAGTTTGGGAGATCATTGCTGATAACAATGAGACTAAGAAATGTCTGTCTTTTGCCATCCCAGAAATCAGTCCAGACTGTAATTCTGCTCTCTGTATGCTGAATGTTACACAGGATTAGGAAAATTCTCCTTCTGCACAAGGAGAATCTCAGGAGCTTTCTGCCTCCTCTACATCTGCACTGCATAAGAATAGGAAGAGGAAGGACAAAGGCCCTCTGGTGGAAACAGAGGTAAGAAGGAGTTGCAGATTACAACAACTGCAGAAGGGCTTTAAAAAATCTGTCTGTATGGACAAAGACTGTCTTGCTTGTCATTCTTTGCCACCTTCTCTTCCTAACAAAGTGATTAAGAACCTGGACACTTCCTTTTGCAAGGTCAATGCTCAGAATACTACAGAGGATAAGATTTCCTGCATCCCCAAGAAGGCAAAGACCAACTATAAGGCCAAGGAGGGCAACTTGATGCCCAAGGGTGGTAGCAAGTCCAAGGATGGCAACTTGGTGTAATAAGGCCATCTTAGTACTGTTTCAGCAAGCTTGTAATGGGTCTTGTAATAGACTTGTTTATACTGTCCATTATGGTCTTTTGGATCTCCATCAATAACCTTCAGTGCTGTCAGTCTGTGTTATTTAAGGATCTGAGACGTTATGCCTCTCTGTGTTGTCTTTTGTATGAGTTTATTATTCTCTTCTGGCCAGCTGAATCTCTATTCTGCTTGAACTGTTCTGAGTTGGTGTCTGTTATGTTAAAGGCAGTTGGACTTGTTGCTTATAAGATATCCCATGGGAAAAGCTTTTCCCACTATTGCAGTACAGTTTTGTTTCTCCAAACTGATGATCATGGCTACAAACTGGAATGTTTTAAATTGGAATATCAGGGGTCTTAATGACCCAAAAAAATGGGATGCTATTTCTAATAAGATTGAGGAGTCTGGCTGTTCTGTTCTGTGCCTCCAGGAAACAAAAAGAGAATCTATTGATCCTTCCTACATCAGTAACTTCTGCCCCAAAAGAATCTCTAAATTTGAATTCATCCCTTCCATTGGAGCCTCTGGTGGTATCCTCACTGCTTGGAATGATAGCATCTTCTCTGGTCAGATCCTCCACCATAATGCCTTCTCTCTTTCCATCAAGTTCACATGCAAACTCAATGGATCTGTCTGGGTTTCGACAAATGTCTATGGACCTTGCAACACTGAGGACATATTATCTTTTTTGGACTGGTTTCAAAACTTCCAGGTTGATGATGCATTTGACTGGATGGTCATTGGTGATTTTAATTACATCAGATACCCTCAGAACAGGAATAGAGCAGGTGGCAATATTAATGATATGATGTTGTTTAATGAAGCCATCAGTAGGCAAGCTCTTGTTGAAATCCCTCTCAAAGGCAGGAACTTTACTCGGAGCAACATGCAGGATGCTCCATTGCTGGAAAAGCTGGACTGGTGCTTTACTTCAGAATCTTGGGCCCTTTCCTACCCATCCACCATGGCTTTCTCCCTTGCTAAAACAACTTCTGATCATACACCTGTGCTCATCAAAATTGGTACCACAATACCCAAATCTCAGGTTTTCAGATTTGAAAATTACTGGCTTAAACATTCTCAATTTAAAGAGGTGGTGAAGTAGATCTGGGATCAAGATGTCTAGGAGGTAGATAGTGCCAAATGTATTGCTGCTAAGTTCAAAAGACTCGGGAAGGGACTCAGAATTTGGGCCAGGACTCTTTCTAATCATAAGTCCACTATTGAGAATACTAACTTCATGATATTGTTTTATGATATCATTAAAGAGTACAGAAATTTATCCGTAGAAGAATCCAATGGCAGGAACATCCTAATTGAACACTTGAGAGAGGTTAATGAACAGCAGAGGATATACTGGAAACAGAGAGCAACCATTAGGAAGATTAAGATGGGTGAAGCAAACACTAAGTACTTTCAAGCCAAGGCCACCATCAAGCACAGAAATAATCATATTGCTTTCCTAAGAGATGAATCTGGATGTGATCATCAGGATTATCAAGCTAAGGCTGCTATTCTTTTCAGAGCTTTCAAAAGGAGGATGGGTACTGCCTTCAAACCAGAAAACCCATTACTTCTGCACTCTTTACTCCACCATTCAATAGATCTCTCTGAGCTGGAAAACCCTTTCTCCAAAGAAGAAATTGATGAGGTAGTTAAGCATATGCCAGCAGACAAATCCCCGGGACCAGATGGTTTCAATGCCAAATTCCTCAAGGTTTGTTGGGATATCCTTGCTCTTGACTTTTATAGGCTTATAAATGATTTTCACCAGGGGACTGTTAACCTCCAGATCATAAACTACTCTTTCATCACTCTCATACCTAAGAAAGAGGCTGCCATTCTGCCTAATGACTTCAGGCCTATTTCTCTCTTAAACTGCACTCTGAATATTATCACCAAGCTATTGGCCAACAGGTTAAAAAAGGTTATCCTCTCCCTTGTCCATCAGAACCAATATGGTTTTCTGTTCAAGAGATGCATTCAAGATTGTTTAGCATGGTCTTATGAGTACTTACATCAATGCAAACAATCTAGTAAGGAGTTGGTGCTTTTGAAACTGGATTTTGAGAAGGCTTTTGACATGCTCAGTCATGATACCATTATAGAAATCTTGGAAGCCAAAGGTTTTGGAAGTAAGTGGATCAAATGGATTAAGATGATTTATTCTACTGGCTTCTCTTCTGTACTACTTAATGGGGTTCCAGGCAAACAGTTCTTGTGAAAATGTGGGGTGAGACAGGGTGATCCTCTGTCTCCTCTCATCTTTGTAATTGCTGCTGACTTGTTGCAGACTATGTTGAATGAGGCTAGAAGAACTAATTTAATCTCTTCTCCACTTACTCATCAGTCCAGCCAAGATTACCCCATTATTCAATATGCTGATGACACTCTCTTGATTGCCAATGCTGATGCCACCCAACTTCATAACATCAAGAATTTGTTGCTTCATTTTGCTGCTTACACTGGCCTCAAAGTTAACTACTCAAAATCCACAATGATCTCTCTCAACACTCCTGAACACAAAATGTTGGCCCTATCAGACCTTTTGGGTTGTCAGATTGGTAATTTTCCTCTGCAGTATCTTGGTCTTCCTCTCAGTCTCAGCAAACCAAGGATTGAAGATTTCATGCCTCTTCTCAGGAGAGTAGAGAGTAGGTTGTTGAGCTGCTCCACATTGCTCTCTTCTGAAGATAAGCTCATCCTCATTAAATCAGTCTTTTCCAGCCTGCCAATTTTCTTCATGTGCTCCCTTCAGATTCCTGTGACTGTTATCAACCAGCTGTACAGTTACTTCAGAAACTGTTTTTGGAGAAAATATGGTTCCCAAGACAGGGGAGCTGTTCTGATTGCCTGGATTACAGCTTGCCAGCCGAAGGCCAATGGAGGTCTTGGAATTTTAAATATAGAGGTGCACAACAGAGCTCTTTTAATGAAGCAAATTCACAAGTTTCTTAACAAGGAGGACATTCCATGGATCAATATTATTTGGGAGACCTACTACCATACTTCCTTGCCTGGTGACAGAATGGTGGGCTCCTTCTGGTGGAAATCTTTGCTGAAACTGCTGCCCCTCTACAAAAACTTTGTTGTCTCATCTGGCCATTCGGGTAACTCCACACTTTCCTGGTCTGACTGCTGGTGGGACCAACCTTTGTGCCTTAAATTCCCTGAGCTAAACTCATTCAGAATTACCAATAATGTTTCTCTCCAGCAAGTCCTGAATACTGCTGATTTAGCTTCACTGTTTCACACGCCTTTATCTCAGCAAGCTTTCAGTCAGTTTAATATTGTGAAGGAATACTTACAAGGGAGAGGGGCTTTGCATGGTAATGACAGATGGTCTATTGTTGGCTATTCCAGAGGATATTCCTCCATCCAGATGTATGCTCTCATGATGGCCCCAGTAAGGTTCACTCCCTTTTCCAAGATATTTGGAAAACTTCATGTCGATTGAGGCACCAGATATTCTTTTGGTTACTGCTCCATGACAGAGTAAACTCAAGGAATTTGCTCCACAGAAAATCCATGTTTCTGGACAGCTACAGCTGCGCTCTTTGTGCTGACAATACAGAGGAAACTAACTTGCATCTTTTTTGGGATTGTCCTTTTGCCTTGCTTTGTTGGGACAAGATCCTCCCCAATAGGAATAGAGGCATTTCAGTCATGGATGATATTCAACTGGCACTTCTTCATCTGCCTCAGAGCATTGCTTTAGATATTATTATTATGGGTTGTTGGAGTCTCTGGTCTGTCAGGAACGACAAAATCTTCAGAAATGCTGCTGTACACATACAAGGATGGATCTTCTATCTTCAGGAGGGCCTTAATGTTGTTCAACTTAGATCCAAACAAGCTAAAGCACAAAGGATCAGGACTTGGCTAGAACAGCACTTTTAGTTTCCATGTTTCATAAAACTGGTATTGGTTGAGAGTAGTTTGGTTCTTTGTTGTTTCTGTATTTTGTACATATTTTATTAATGAAAATTACCGTAGAACAATTGTTCTACGGTCCGTGCCTCAAAAAAATCTGTGGGCGGAATCGCGCCGCGGGGGCGTCCCCCACCCTCCACCACCGATACGTTGCACCCCCCCTAATCCGGCGAGAAGAGCCGTCCCTCGTCGTTGTCGCCGCCGGGGATCGACCGGCCTCAAGCCGCCCCTCATCGCCGCCCGGGATCACCTGCCCCACGAGCCGCCGGTTAGTGTTTGTTTGTGCTTCGTGTCGAGCGCTCCGCATAGTTGGTTGACGCGGCGTGCGCTTCTCATTCATGTAGATGGAATTGAGTCCGTGCGAGAAGTTTTTGCTCTCCGATTCGGACGACTCGGATGTTGAGATGATGATTTCAAACTTTTGGCATCATACATTGGTGATGGCTCTTGTCATGAAGGAGTACGAGAGAACCGAAAGAGGCGGCGAGGATCGACCGTCGGGCGTCTTTGCATTCCTTGGAATCGCCATCTCGGGAACAAGATGTTGATGCAAAACTACTTTGCGGAGAATCCAACATATCCACCGCACCTCTTCCGGAGAAGGTACCGAATGCGCCGATCCCTCTTTCTGAAAATTGTTCAAACTTGCGAGGCAAATTGTCGGTACTTTACTCAAAGAAGAAATGATGCGGGCTTGAAGGGATTTAGTGCACATCAAAAAATCTCCGCAGCTATGCGCGTGATTGCATATGGCGTTCCGGCTGACTATACCGATGAGTTCGAACTTTGTGCGTGAGAATAGCGTCGACCAACATGTGTGCTCCGCTCTGCTTCGAAAACAAAAATCGCCTGTCGTTCGTGACACGCACGCGAGGTTAACTAATCTAATCCATTTTGGCACGCTCTTAACCAGCGTCCAAATGTCTCATCAAACATCCTCCTCAATCTAGTCCTACAAGTAAGCGATTTAGACTTTGCTTTCTTGACACGTCGGCTATATATTCCTACATGCATGGCTCCAATCATGACAACAACTGTAGATTACCCAACTTGTGTTGATTAATTAGCACCCCGTTACACCACGACAACTAAAATATTAAAAAAAACTCTCTTCACAAGAAAAGATAAGATATTAAACCGTGAAACCACAAAATATATATAGGAATTAACACCAATTGCACAAACCTGAAAGGACCAGCTAGGCAGTAAACAAGTGCAAATTCCTTCTAATCAAGGTCCAGATATATAGCCTTACTAAAATGCTAAAGTTTTCTCATAGGACACCTCTCCCTTGGAAGCCCCAATCCTTAGTATTACTTGGAACCCACCAAGAGCTGGCCTTCACGTTCTTATCGCAATATATCCATTATTAATTTGTCAAGACAACTAAAGTTAGGCAATTGGCCATGTTCTGAAATGGAAGCTAGCGATCAATGAAGTTGATAAAAGTTTCTTGCATGATTTAGCCAGCCTCCGAGTTGGCTATCTTGTGGTAGATTATAATATAAGTACATATGTGCTCCTTCAACTTTGCTTAATTTAGATTTATAGCTAGCCTTTTTCCCACGATGAGATCACATCTTTTTTCTCATGGGCCATGTACACTTGGGCTGTGTGCCAATGATTAGCATATATGCGTACTACTGGTAGGCCTTGCTAGCTAGCCTGGCTAGCTTCCAGCAGTGACGGGAAATCATCACGCCATCATCATCATCACCAGTTCACTACCACCAAATCGCAGCAGGCTACACATTATTATTTATCATATCGATCCTGGCCTACTTAATTTGCTAAGCAGATTCTCTCTCTCTCTCTCTCACGCTCGCTCCACTATATAAACCTTCAACGGTTCTGGTCACACAGCAAAGCAAATTGATCTCTTGCACACACCACTCAACAGAGCTAGCAGCTAGCTATAGCGGAGCCGAACAGAGTGCAGCAGAGTACTAGAGTGTGTTTCTCGGCATGTCGACAAGGCTGGCCGCGGTGGTGCGGTGGTGCGGCGGCGCGCGGACTGAGCGGCCGAGGCTGCGACGACGGCGCAGCGGCAGGACGGTGCAGCTCGGCGGGCGGCGCAGGAACGGCAGCCGCGGGTGCAGGCTGGCCGTATCGCGGCTGGTGCGGTGGCGGCTGGTGGCCGAGCTGCTGCGGCCCATCAGGAAGGCGCTGCTTGAGATGGCGGCCGGGCGGCGGCACCCGGTGGCCCTGCCGCTGGTCAGCTTCCCGTTCGTCGGCGCGCTCTCGCTCCCAGGCACCGTCGCTTGACGCGAGACGGGCGTCCGGCGAGAGCGCGAGAAGGCGATTCACTTCACGTGTGGTGTAACGAATCCGTTGGGAGTTAACCACGACGTGGAGTGAGCCCTTGTCCGCTACAGGCTTGGGTACAAATCACCGAGTAGGATACGTATTGGCTAGTTTAGCTCCTCTTGTAAACCCCGTGTAAACTATACCAGATCTCAAATCAATAATATTCTCAGGAGGGACACCGTCATGTTGCGATCCAATCGGCGTCCCGTGTTCTTGTGTTGAGCTAGCTCAGATCGATCGTGCCAGCCGGCGGCTCTAGTACGATCCACAGCAGTAGCTAGCTGGTTACGACGATCCAGGAGTTAGCTTTTGTGCTTGCAGCTTGCGTATTGTCTCCAGGAAGAATCAATCAAGGGTGCCCTCTGACCTCTGTACTTACACTTCTATACTACTATTAAACAATCAAACAAAAATTTATTTAAGTACACCCCACAAAGCGTACACAGATCCAATACCACCGCACGATTAGGCCCACTAAAATCAATCTAACGATTAGCCTTAACCTAAACCATTTTCTATGTGCACTTAGCAATTTACATTGACTGACCATACTCCACCGTGGAGGAAAATATGAAACTCCACGCCTGAGCAATTAAGAAACTAATAATCACGGGTGCATCCTATTCTAGGAAACTAAATCAGAGTGCATCCATCCTATTAGGAAACTAATCTCAGACAAATCCATCCTATTAAAAAACTTATATCGGACGCATCCATCCTATTAGAAAGCTAATCGCGAGCCGCCTGCCGCCATCATGCGCCACGATGGGGGAAGCGCGAGGAGCTTCGTCTTCCTCCGGGAACACACGTGCTATCGCCGCCATCGTCTTCTGGCTGGAGGCCAAGCGCTCTTCTGCCGCTACTGCGACGACTCCATCCACGTCTAGGGCATGCTCTCCGGCAACCATCGGCATCCGCGTTGACTTCAGCTCCGTTCGCAGCACCCACGTCGACAAAGTGTCTGTTCAGTGGGTGCATGTGCATTACAAATTAAATAAGAATCGTGGGGCTTCAAGCAATCTAGAATTATAGATTTGGGATTATCTTAGGTTGCCGATTACTGTACTGAAAATGTGTAATTATATATGGCACGTACATAAAAATGCAGCAATCTTGTCTTATCTATACTACTATTAAACAATCAAACAAATTTTTTTAAGCACACCCCACAAAGCGTACACAGATCCAATACCACCGCACGATTAGGCCCACTAAAATCAATCTAACGATTAGCCTTAACCTAAACCATTTTCTGTGTGCACTTAGCAATTTACATTGACTGACCGTACTCCACCGTGGAGGAAAATATGAAACTCCACGCCTGAGCAATTAGGAAACTAATAATCACGGGTGCATCCTATTCTAGGAAACTAAATCAGAATGCATCCATCCTATTAGGAAACTAATCTCAGACAAATCCATCCTATTAAAAAACTTATATCGGACGCATCCATCCTATTAGAAAGCTAATCGCAAGCCGCCTGCCGCCATCATGCATGCTAGCTATGATGGGGGAAGCGCGAGGAGCTTCGTCTTCCTCTGGGAACACACGTGCTATCGCCGCCATCGTCTTTTGCCTGGAGGCCAGGCGCTCTTCTGCCGCTACTGCGACGACTCCATCCACGTCCAGGGCATGCTCTCCGGCAACCATTGGCATCCGCGTTGACTTCAGCTCCGTTCGTAGCACCCACGCCGACAAAGTGTCTGTTCAGTGGGTGGATGTGCATTACATATTGAATAAGAATCGTGGGGCTTCAAGCAATCTAGAATTATAGACTTGGGATTATCTTAGGTTGCCGATTGTTGTACTGAAAATGTGTAATTATATATGGCACGTACATAAAAATGCAGCAATCTTGTCTTATAAAGTAGGATTAAGAGGGATACTGAAGAAGTCAAGATGCAGAGTCTATTTTCCATGATTACTTCTCATGTTCATGTCGGCTTCCTTGTGCTTTACTTCGTACCACCATATGCATTAAACTGGACCGTATCAAGAGATAACGCCATCCCCTTGATTAGAATTGCCTTATTTGTGCTATTTGATCAGTGTGTGTTTTACATATGACGTTGCTTTACCTGAAATTAAGGTGGGTTGCACCTGCCTATGCACTATCTCCAGGGATAGGTTGGAAATCAGAATATATGATTCATTCTTAGAGAAAACTTTACACACGTCACTTTAACATAATTGCATAGCAATCCAGTAAATTATGTAAGATTCAGTAGGAGGCAAGATATTGAAGATGTACTACTATTTCAGTTACATGATTCTATACATCTAAAACGGGTCACATGACTCCGTAACTATTGTTAGAGAATATCTCTCGCTGTTCTGTAAAGGTATGCAATCTCTACTGCGTTTCAATAAAGAGAATTTTACCATACAGAAGGATCCAATGAAGAAACTAATCCGGCTGAGTTCCAATAAATAGATCCTTCAAAGGATTTGTCCTAATACAACTGCCGTATATTGGTACAGAGAAATCATATAAACTGTACTTAGTCGGATTTATTTTGTTTCATGACAGAGAAACCAAATACTTTTTGCTATTTTGGCACATATATTTATTCTTATATACTTGTGCAGTTTCGAATGATCCAACATATCTGCAGTCGTCAAACTTGAAGACATGCTGTTTAAGGCCTTATTTGCACCGCCTCTCTTTCTTTGTCTGCACGCCTCTTTCCTCCAATAATAATAATGAAAAAACTTTTTCCGGATCAGGTATTACACTGTTACAAATATATGCTGAAGCTACTCCTTACGACAAGGAAAAAGAGGATGAATGCTTTCTATATTCACCAGTTTTGTAGCATGTTCCAAATTGTTGGCTCTTTCTTATTTGAGGATTCATCATTTTTTTGTAATTTAGAAGCTGACCTGAAAGCTTGATAAGGTTAAGCTTGACAAATACTTTAGAATACTTTTCCTTCCATCTTTATTTTTCTTCATAACTCATTTCAGTTTCTATACGTACAAAACGTCTTACATCATTGTAAGTTAGTATGGTTGCCAATGCATAAACACATACAAAACCGGATAAATTTTTTCTATCATGATAATCATTGGATTTCTTTTAGCCCTTTTACATTTCAATTAGTTCTTGTAAATCATCTTTATTTTATATAGAAGTCGTTGTAGTCACATATCATCTTCTATTTCCTATTATCCATAGTAGGTAGCTATATAATTTTGGTAGTCCACACAACCAAAAAATATATATAATTTGATCCAAATTAGTACAAATATATATTTTGCTATGCAGATTAGTAGAATAAAATAAGATTCGAGAATTAAGCATCTTGAATAATATAATTGCACCGTAAGGCAGTTTATACTTTTTTCCCTAGCTACACTCGAAGAGAAGACTATACTACATGCCTATATTATTGCATTAATAAATAATTGCTGATTTTATTTAAATGAGAATATTTTTATTACTCTATGCAGCAACATAACCACTATTGTGTCTCGCTTTTGAAAATACAATTTGAGCGACATCAAACATTATGTATCCATTTGATTTATAATTTTAAAAATGTTTATTTTTTTATATTATGTGAATTCACCTGTTTTACGATCGAGACGTGCGTTGCACGTGCATGATTACTAGTCTCATAGGGAAAGTAATCGTCGACCACGCAAAAAAAAAGAGAGGAAAGTAATCGTCGAGCCGTAGTACCTACTTGAGCCAGGTATGTGTTCCTCGACGGAAAGTACTCGTCACTGGAGCGAGATAAAACGTGTGGTCCAGGCCATGTAACTGGGCCTCCTGCCCTGGTTGGGCTTGAAGGTGGAGCGCCTCTTTCCTGGGCTCTCTCGCTGCTGTTATTGTTCGATGATGCAAATACAGAGGCGTGTTTTCTCAAAAAAAAAAAGGCAGAGGCATGTGGGTATCGTGTTATGGATGGAAGAGTTTGGGTCGATCAAGGACAACGACATGGGCGCTTGTGGATCTTTTCAACGGCCATAAAGTCATAGGGGTTTAAGTGCGTGTACTAAGTCAAGAAAGATGCCAAATGAAACTTTGGTGAAGCATAAACCAAGGCACGTGGTTAATGGATACGGTCAAGAGCAAGGTGTGGACTTCGAAGATGTATTCGGTCCAGTTGTAAGGATGGAATCGATGAGGGTACTCATACCTGTCCAGGATCAAGAATCTTGGAGGCTACATCACTTGGATGTGAAATCCGAGTTAATGAGTTAGAAGAAGAATGACATGTGAATCAATTAGTGGCGGAGCTTGAGCCGAAATCATTGGGGGGGCGGAGGGGGGACATGATTCTTTTTGGATGATTTTTGATGGATAAATAGGCCTAATACTAAGGTATATACAAAAAAATCTTATGAGCTGGGGGGGGGGGGGGGCATGGCCCAGTTGGCCCCCACCAAGCTCCGCCACTTGAATCAATCATTGTGTTACATCTAGTAGAAGAGCACAAGGTATTGAAGCTACAAAAGGCGTTGTACGGGCTACAATATGCTCCTTGAGGGTGGAACATCAGGCTTGACTATACATTAGTTTCTCTCAATTTTGAGAAAGGGTGACTAGAGCATGCTATGTATAAGTGAGGTAAAGGCAAGGATTGTTTCTTAGTGGGCATATATGTTGATAATCTATTGATAACTGGAGGAAATGAAGAGGATTGCTAGATTCAAGCTACAAATAAACGAGCTATTCAGGCTGAGTGGTCTAGGGCTACTGAGTTACTACCATGGGATCAAGGTACGACAAAAGCTGGACGGGGTCACAGTATGTCAAAAGGTATACACCAAGAAAGTACTATAAAGAGGTGGCATAGAGAATTGCAACCAACTCATGTTCCAACCGAGCCTCGTCTCAAACTAAGCAAAAAGAGTGAAGCACCCACGGTTGATGCAACAAAGCATAGAAGTCTGGTCAGAAGCTTAAGGTGTCTAGTGAAGACAAGACCTGAGTTGGCTTAAGGTATCTAGACGTAATAGACCAGGTCCGGACTTGTATTCACGAGATACCTCAAACTTTCGACCACACTTCCATACTTCGTTGCACCAAGCACGGGTGCTTCATCCTTCTTGCTTAGTTTAAGATGAGGCTCCATTGGAACATGAGTTGGACAACCAATCCTCCATGCCACAACTTTCAAGTACCTTATTTGCATATACCTCCTTGAATAGTGTGATCCCCTCTAGCTTTTGTCGTACCTTAGTCCCAATGTAGTAACTCAAGAGTCCTAGATCATTCATCTTGAATAGGTCTTTCATTTGTAGTTTGAATCAACCAAACTCCTCCTCATCTGCTCCAGTTATCAATATATCTTCAACATATATAGATGCCCCTAAGAGATGATCCTTTCCTTTACCACGTTTATACATTGTATGTATGCTCTAGTGGACTTTTCTCAAACCCGAGAGAAGTCAATGTGCCATCAAGCTTGATGTTCCACGCCCGACGGGCTTGTTGTAGTCCATACAATGCCTTGTATAGCTTAAATACCTTATGCTCTTCTCCTTCTTTGATGTACCCTTGTGGTTGCTTCACATATAATTCTTTTGCTAATTCCCCAGTCAAAAACCCGGAGTTATCATCCATGTGATGTAGCCTCTATGAATCTAAAGCGGCGAGAGGTGGGCTCCTATACTCGTGTATCTCACCATGGCCTTGTGTTGGTAGCAATCGGAAAGTACTCGGTAGTGTTGTCGAGATCGGGCCTATGCCAACAAAATCCTTGTTTGAATTTCTAAGGATTAATTAAGCTTTGACTAATTTTGCTTGTTGGTTCAGATTTCTAAATGCGGGAATAGGAAAAAAAATATAAATAGAGATCATACCAAGAAAACTGGAGGACATATGGTCAATTGATTGTTTTTGAAGAACATGGTGAATTGGTTGTGCACATAAAAAATATAGGATTATTCACATGAGGGGAAGTCGATGGGAATTTTTCTATGAAACCTAGTGCAAACGAACCCGAAGAAAATAATCTTATGGATTGCAATCCAACTAATGAAAGAAAACCACATTGAAAAAATGCCTAACGGTTAGAATCCTCCACAATTCCTTTGCAAATTATTTTAATAAAAGAGGCCACTATTAGAGGAGGATAACATGAAATTTTGAAACTAAACGTCCATTATCTGGTTATATAACGGTTGGTACTCTAAGTGGGTAGGTGTACATATATAGTTGCAATGGCTGGTGCTCTAAGAGAGCATTTTTCATCCTAGCAGGAACTACATTGTCTGTGTGTAACTCTAAGATAGACAAACATGTATATTTCACCTCTTGTGGACTTATATCCTTTTGTTTTACGCTGTGGGCTTACATCCTTGCTTGGTTTAATACAACAAACCCAAAAATGTGGCATTGCACGCCCACAAAATAAGGGTGCTACAACCTAGTAATTGCTTTTGGAGCTTGGGCTGTACAAATAAATGGCGGGCAAAATAATTTTTTGAACTGCAAAAGCTTATAGAAAACTAAGTGTGTAAAAACTGCAATATTGGGTGAAAAAAAACTAATTTTGGTGAAAAAATACAGAGTTTTGCGATCTGTGCAATAGAAAAACATTTAGAGCACTACATTTGCTATAGTATCCCCGCTCTTTTTGCAAGACACGTATGGAAACATTTTTTGAAAAAATTGTGAATTGTGCAGTAGCATAAGCACGTATGTGGGAAATTATTTCAGATTATTTTAACTTCACAATTTTCAATATTTCCATAATAAGATCTCTGAGTATCGGGACCCAAAATTCCTCTAAAATGTGACAATTAAAGTATTTTCTATAGCAATCTTTCGCTCTTGCTCGAGACAAATCATAGTGACCTAACTCATGAGATAAATACTCCAGTTGTATTATGTCCATTATATATGCATGATAAAAAATAAAATTTGGCATGGAGAAATCTCATCAAATCAGCAGCATTACTTACTAGAGACTGTTTTGTTAACATTATATACTGAAGTTAGCAATGCCCCTAGTTTTTTTTGGAGGCTGGCTAACAGAAAATTAGATAGACAGGGAAATACTCCCTCCGTCTGGGATTACTTGTCGAAGAAATCGATAAAAATGGATGTATCTAGAACTAACATATGTCTAGACACATCCATTTCTCTGACAAGTATTTCCGGACGGAGGGAGTATATAGCTAGTACAAATCTTGGATGTGATTTAATTTGGCCTAGACATATATACTAGTGTTCATAAAGAAAAAATATCCATAAATAATCAGTCACCATGTTGATCAGCCAGCATTATTTTGTTTAAACTTTGGTCTTGTATTCATATTAATTGAAGGGAAAGTTGATACTAGCAAAAGAGAGTACAGCTAATCTTCAAGTGGGCCAATTATGAGCTGGTGGACTTCAAGATGTCATTAGCTGTTCATTATTTGAGTACCATTTTTAGTGATGTGAATGATTTATAGCCATCTTATATGGCTAATTTGTGGTCCAATGCAAGATATTGGACAATGACTTCTCAGGCAAGATGCACACACGTATGCAGCTAGTCGTGTCAAAAAGTGGGGATTCAGCCGAAGCCTTTGTCACATGAATAATTAATTGACAGCAACAGGGCAATGTCAATTTTGAAAACAATGTAAAATATAATACTAACATACTATCAGAAAAAAAAGTGTATTGTTATAGGTAAGTGGAAATAATCATATGCAAGTGGAAACTATAAAACTTTTGCCCAAAATAAGCTCAATAGGTATAAAATCAAAGAAGTGGCACACATACAGGAAATTACATGCAATTGAGATATGTGGAATAGTGCATAATCTCACACATGCATATATATATTTCATGTCTATATAGTGACTCCAACGTTCTGTATTTTGTACTCATATTGTTTACCATGAGTTAAGCTAAATGTTCGGTGTATAAGTATCAGATGAGATGACATGCAGCCTAATTACTTTCCTTTGTGTGAACTGAGACATGCAAAAGAAGCAACATCAAGCCTTTGAGATTCTTAACCCCCATAAAGAAAACAAGCATGGAACGCATGCATGTGTCTGAAGACAACTAAGAACACGGCAAAAGGAGAAGCAAACAGAGAAGACCAGCATCAAGTACACACACGGAATACTCCGGTGGCACCTAAAAAGGAACAGGTATATGTTGGTAGTTGAGAGAGAGAGAAGATGATTTCAAAGGGAAAAACCAAAGGGAGGCACTTTAATCAAAAGATGCTAACCGCCGATGGAGAGAATGTCTTAGGTCCCTTTGGCTACAAGTTATGTCTTCTCCAGCTCAAAGACTATCAAACCCCTGCCTTCCATGGATTGTGGATCCCACTTTCTCAAGTTTGGGAGGAGCTTGGATAATAAACACTCCACCAAACAATCTAAGCATAACCACCCCTCAAGCACTCTAATCACAAGGCAAAAGGCAGCTAGCTATATATCTAGCTAGAGCATCATCCAGCTATACATGGATGCATGTGCAGGGAAGAGGGAACTACTCTTTGATTCTAGAGCAATCAACATATGAGTCTAGCTAGCTCAACAGCAATATACAATCTGTCACATGCATCAGGATGCATGGAAGGAAACATTGCTATGCTTTCGTGCATGGAACTGCATGTGTAGGCATGCATGGTAAAGTTCCCCTAATTAATTACCTTGTTCACCAATCAGAATTCACAGATAGACCTACAAGAGAAAAGGTAACAGGAAGGGAAGAGTATAGATATGCCTCATAACCTACACATCTATAGCTTCAAGATATATAGCACCCACATGACATGGTATGCGTAGATCAATGAAGTAATTAACCCAACAACATATAGCACCCATCTAGCATATATATGTAGTTCAATCAAGAACATATTATGCGTAGATCAATGAAGTAATTAACCCAACAACATTGCACTAGTATATACGTAACTCCATATCGATCGATTATCTCTTTATATGTTACAATTAATTACCTTTGTATTTTCTGGTGTGGTTCCAATGTGTCCCCAACCTATACAAATGCATACTACACCCAATCTTTTCTCACCTACTAATAATTCACCTTGCCAGCAGCTCAGCATATATACTCCACCAATCTTCCTCCACCTCCACCGTACCTAACTCTCCCCTGCCGGCAGGTAATCCTCTATGTTGATCATGCGCGATCGATGCATTGACCAATCTCATGTCACATGAACAAGAGATCCATGGATCGATATCATGGAGGCCGCACCGCAGCAGCATCGTATGATTTCAATCCATGGATGGTACGTGCAGGAAGAAGTGATAATTTAGAATTACTCGATCGACCGGAGGATGCATGATGATGATGATGACGGACTGGATGAATCATTGGCAGGAGAAGAGGTCGGCGAGGCCCTGCATGAGCTGCACCTGCGCGCGGAGGCAGCGGACGTAGTCGGCGGTCTCCTCCAGCAGGCTGGAGTACTCCATCCCGGCGCCTCCCGGGACGAGCCGCCGCAGCGCGTCGCTCCTGGCCGGCTCCCCCGCCTGCCGTGCCGGAGGGGGCGGAGGGACCAGCGCCGCACGAGCAGCCGCCGACGATGCCTGCCCGTGTCCGACGACAGGAGCGGCGGCGGCGCGTGGTGCTGCTGCTGCCGGTCCGGCGACGACGCGCCTCCGTACGAGCACCGCGGCCCGCCTCGACGTCTCCGCCCTGGATCTCCGCGCGCGCGCCTGGGCCTGGAGCAGCAGCGCGCGGCTCCATGCGCGGCGCGGCCCGGTGGCGCGGGCCATGGAGGAGTAGGCGGCGCGGCGTATGGTGCGCGTGCGGCGCCTGGCCGGGCCGGCCGCGCCGTGGATCCGGGAGAGCGCGCGCAGGAAGTGGAACGCCAGCATGCGCTTCGTCGGCGCCGAGGCCGACGCCGCTGCAGCGGATGAGCTGGTAACGACGCGGTTAGGGTTTGAGCTCTCCGTCGCGCCCTTGGCGTCCATCAAACGGCTCGTCCACCCAAGATCCTCAACTCACCTCAACTCACCACACCTCGCTCGCAGAGAGAAAGAGAGGAGGAGGAGGAGGAGAGGGTGATGAGGGAGAGGAAAGGCGGGAGGCGTACGCGGGGGGCGCGGGCGCGTGGCTTAAAAGGCAGGAGGGGCGGTCGTGGGGGAGGAGGAGATTGGGTGGGGGAGAGAGAGAGGAAGAAGAAGGTGAGGAAGATTTGGTGTCTGACACAAAGCGGGGAGAGCAATGGGGCCGCGCGCGATGCCGCTGCCGCCTTTGTGCTGTTGTGATGGTGGAGAGAGAGCCCGAGAAACACGGCTCTGACACAAAATGTGATGTCCTGGGAGGATCCGGTGCGTGTCTTATAATACCCAGTTGACAACCAGGGACAAGGCCAATGAGTGTATGTACATTTCTCAAAGAAATGAAAGAAATAATTGGTGAGAGGGGTGCATGTGATGTGATCGAGTGTGGTGGTTACCAGGAAAGCTAGATTAATTAGCTAGTAGTCACAGGGAGGGAATGCATGCTAGGAAGAGCCAGTGAACAACTCTCTCTTCTGCCGGCGAGCGGCGAGCCCATGCATGTGATGCGTGAGCTAAATGGGTGCGTCGTGCGAGATATGGCGGGATACAGGAACAACTCCGGTCGGACGGCGGTCGGATGCGCATGTGAGCTAGCTCGATCATCTCGCACGCGTCTACTCTGGATGGGCAGGTAACTCATGCCTTGGTGCATGCATGCATGCATCCAGAGCAACTAGCCAGGCCGGACGCCAATTAATATATCGGCAAGCAAGAGATGAACCTCCGCTGATGCAGATCAACGAGGGACCAAGGTGAGCTAAAACCATGTGCAAGCTCTGTTTTTTTTTTGTCTTGCCAAAAACCCGTAGGTGGTACTCCCTCCGTCCGGAAATACTTGTCATCAAAATGAATAAAAGGGGATGCATCTAGACGTATTTTAGTTCTAGATACATCTCTTTTTATCCATTTCGATGACAAGTATTTTCAGACGGAGGGAGTACATTAGATCAAAATCAGCCCTTACAAATATAAGAAATTACATGTAAGTTCTTAAATAAATCAGCACCGTCTTCCCTTTGCATCCGTCGGTGGTGCACCATGAGCAAACCTAGTCGTTGTCTCTAGGTCTTCGCCTTAGCAGAGCAGCTTTGTTAACACACAAGAGCTTGAAGAAGCAATGGCCAAAAAACAGGGGCATACATAGAGAGAAAATGACCCGATGTCCCAACGTTAAAGAACACACATTTTTCATTTATAGATAGGGTGTCACACACTAAACTGTAAATGAAAATTACAAGGACAAAAATCCTGCACCATGTGTCCTGTGCATCCAGGTGCCCTGCAGAGAGTCATCGATGTAGGCAAAACGACGTCGGTGATCATGATCTGGCCAAATCACCATAATGGAGAAGCTGACACCGAGGAGGCCTGAAAGATAGCCCCAACTCTTACCAGACAGAGATGGAAGACACAAACCTCGCACCCTTCATCATACGGAGGAGGAACAGGAGAACAATACACGAAGAAATCATCCCCTTTGTAGGGCAATGCCGATGACCTAGTCAAAACGAAGCCAAAATGAGCCCAAGATCTTGCCCTAACTGAAGATTCACACTAGTAGAAAAGGGGGCAATGGCCCAGGCCAGTTCAGCCCATTAGTCCCGGTTCAATCCAGAACCGGGACCAATGGAGCTATTTGCCCTGGTTCGTGAGCCCAGGGGGCCGGCCGGGCCACGTGGGCCATTGGTCCCGGTTCGTCCGGACCTTTTGGTCCCGGTTGGTGGGACGAACCGGGACCAATGGTCCTGGCTCCTGGCCCACCACTATTGGTCCCGGTTGGTGGCATGAACCGGGACCAAAGGGTTACCTTTAGTCCCGGTTCATGCCACCAACCGGGACTAAAGGGTTGGCCCTCGTTGCACCCAGCTTTTAGTCCCACCTCGCCAACCGAAGGGCGCCCACACCTGTTTATAAGCCCGTCCCTCTCTGTGTTGTTGATCTCCTCTCAAAGTGAAAATAGATGCACCTATAGAGGAAATTGGACCTAAATTTATAAATAGAAATTGATTATGAATTTATGTTTAATTTTCTCTATAAGTGCATCTATGTTCACTAACAGAGAAGTTTTTATTTTTTGTGACCTAAAAGAAAAAAGAAATCACCAAAAAACTGTAAGTATTTATTTCTAAGTAGAACTGAAAAAATAATGGCACTAGTAAAGTTAATCACAAACTTCAAATTCACACAAATTTCAAAGAATTCAATTTAACTATTCACACAAATTTCAAAGAATTAAAAAATAAAGCAAAAAACAAAAGAAAATAATTAATGCAGAAAACAAAACAAAAAAACTGGAAAAAACTAAAAATAGCAACAATAAGTATTTTATTGTAAGTAGAAACAAAATAAAATGAATAAAACAACAAAGAAAATAAAAAAAGTGTTTTCAAATTTGAAAACTAATGGCATTAACAGAAAGTTTATAATTTTTTCTAAAACTAAAAGCAAAAAGAATTAAAAAATAAAGCAAAAAACAAAAGAAAATAAATAATGTAGAAAACAAAACAAAAAAAACTGGAAAAAAATAAAAATAGCAACAATAAGTATTTTGTTGTAAGTAGAAACAAAATAAAATGAATAAAGCAACAAAGAAAACAAAAAAATGTTTTCAAATTTAAAAACAAATGGCACTAACAGAAAGTTTATATTTTTTCTAAAACTAAAAGCAAAAAGAATTAAAAAATAAAGAAAAAAACAAAAGAAAATAAATAATGCAGAAAACAAAACAAAAAACTGGAAAAAAGTGCCACCTACTGAGCCCCCACGGCCTGAATACGACTAGAAACCCTACCATGGGCCAGGATTCAGGCCCGTAGAAGGCCCAGTAGGCCCACAGGCACGGATTGCAGGGTTAGGCCCGAAAGCCTGCTTAAGAGAGGAGCTCGAGAGGGAAGGCGCACCGCACCTTATAAACAGGTGCGCCTCCCTCTCAACTAGCGAGGTGGGACTAAATATTAGGTTCGGGGCAGCACAGGCCTTTGGTCCCGGTTGGTGCTACGATCCGGGACTAATGCCCCCCTTTAGTCCCGGTTGGTGCCACCAACCGGGACCAAAGGCCGCCGCTTCCCGCCCTTTGGGCTGCTGAAAATTGGCCTTTGGTCCCGGTTGGTGGCACCAACCGGGACTAAAGGGGGGCATTAGTCCCGGGTCGTGGCACGAACCGGGACTAATGCCCTTGCTATATAAGAAAACACTTGGGAAATTTCAGATTTCCCTCGCCAGTTTCCCCCCGACGACGCCGAGCACATCGACGCCGCCAGGCTGCCCTGACGCCGCCCGTCGCCCCCGCCGTCGCCGTCGCCTCGCCCGTGCCCGTCGTCGCCGTCGCCCGCCCGCCGCCCCCTGCCCCGACGCGCGCCGCCCCTGCCCGCCCCTGGCCCGACGCGCTCCGCCCCGGCCCACCACCGTCGCCGTCGCCCGCGCCCCTGCCCCGACGCCGCCGCCCCGGCCCGCCCTCGCCGTCATCCGCGCCTCTGCCCCGACCCCGCCATCCTCGCCGCAGCTTGGTCCGGCCGCCGGCGCCCTCCTTTTTCATTTTTTTCATATATATATGCTTGTTTTATATATATTTTTGTATGAATGTATGTATTTTTTCAATTGTAATATGCATGGTGTTTTCAATTGTTCTCTGATTTAGTACATTAATTTTAGGTTAGTTTCATTTTTAGAAAAGTTTTATATATTTAGGACGAAGGAAGAGAAGGAAGAAAGGAAGAAGAAGAAAAAAGTTTTATATATGCAAAAGTTACATTTTTAGAAAAGTTTTATATATCTAGCTAGAAAGAAGGAAGAAGAAGAAAAAGAAGGAGAGGAAAAAGGAAAATAAGAAGAGGAAGAAGGAGAAGAAGAGGTGAGGAAGAAGAGGAGAAATAAATAAGAAGAGGAAAAAGAAGAAAAAGAAGAGGAGAAGAAGAAAGAAATAGAGGAGAAGAAGAAAAAATAGAAAATATTCTATTTTTTCTTCTACTTCTCTATTCCTTTCTTCTTCTCCTCTTTTTTTCTTCTTTTTTTCTTCGATCTTCTCCTCTGTCATCGTCGATATACCCCTCCCGATAACTTCAACATGAGGGGGGGGGGTCCATATACCCCCTCCCGATAACTTCAATACGTGGGGGGGTCGATATACCCCCTCCCCGATAACATTAATTTCTCCCGTGTATGTATCTCATCGTTGTCGGTATTACCCCCTTGAAGCGTTGTCTATATTATCCCGGGTCGAGGGTTCTAGGGTCGAGGGATCAAGGGTTCCAGGATCGTCTAGGGGTCGAGGGTTCCAGGGTCGTCGAGGGTTCAAGGGGTCGAGGATCGCCGAGGGGTCGAGAGGGTTCCTATAGTGTCAAAGTATTGAAGAAATCTCCTAGTGATTCAAGCGCTAGTTTCATCAATACCATTTAGCATGCTTGCTAATTATCAGTTTGATTGACCTCTATTTCTTGTAAAGTGGTTGTGGCAGGAACAAGGGAATGATTTCTGTGGATACTACATTTGCGAGTCCATCCGCCACACGACCTGTGAGCAGGGCTACTCCGACAAACAATATGAAGTGCGTAAATAACAATATTCACAATTTTATTTTATTACCATCATTTGTGTTGAGTTTCATTCATTCATATATATATATATATGTATTGACCCCTTCTTAAAATTAGATGTTTCGGATGCGGGATGAACTCCTAGCACCAGATCGCATGCGAGCAATTCAAGAGGAATTGGCGGCATTCTTTCTTGACCACGTGATCGCTGAAGACGGAGAATACTATGTGGACCACGCGTCCGTATTTTAGGAGCTTATATATTTGTAAAAGATAATTATTGTATATATGTAGCCGGTAGTGTCGGATAGATATACGAGAACTTGTTGTTCGACCAATCTCTCGGAGAAGGAGAGGTGGTCGATATCACTTCTCTCTGTATGCATATATGTTCATGACGATCTTCTGTTTGCTTACTAGCTAGCTAGCGTGTCTAGCTAGTCCTCTCTATACGTATGTATGGTACGTAGCGTCGACCAAGCACGGACAAATGAGAGGACACTTCTCTCTATCAATTAGCTAGCTATAGCACAATATATATGAAACACCTAAATTAACCCCCCAAAACCCCCCCCCCCCCCCCCCCCTTTTCAAAAAAAAACAAAAATCCCAGCCACAGAAATGCTGACGCGTGGATGCCTATTGGTCCCGGTTGGTGCCACCAACCGGGACCAAAGGCCCTCCTGCCTGGGCTCAGCGGACAGGCCACGTGGAAGCCCATCTGTCCCGGTTTTGGATTGAACCGGGACTAAAGGGTCAGGGCATTAGTACCGACCCTTTAGTCCCGGTTCATGAACCGGGACTAAAGGCCCTCACCAACCGGGACTATAGGCCCTTTTTCTACTAGTGTCACATGCTCTCCATCAATGCAAAATGTCATCGTCGGAATGAGGACGAGATAGGAAAACCTTATCCCCCGTTGCCGATAACGCAATCGCCTCACCACCACCATCAACACACTTAAAGTTAACCCTAACTAAAGTTAGGGCAACCGGATACTACAAGACACCCTAGACTTGGGTTTCCCTCCCCTCGCCGCCGCCGAAACACACCCAAAGGTGAGGGAAATTGGCGGTGGCCTAAGGAGGAACCCTAGTCACCTGTGTTCTCATGTGAGGAGGCGTAGTCGCTAGGTTCGATCGTGAGATCGAATCGCGCGTTGTGCGCACTCTGTTTGTATGTGTCTTGTACATAAAGGACTACCGACATTTCTTGGAGTTATAATTTTTTTCCATGTGAAATGTTTCATGAAACGTGTAAATCCCAATTTTATCTCCTAGTTGTGATATTGTGACTGTTTTCGTTGAAAATAATTTAAAAAATCATGCCACATGTTACCCATTGGTTTCTGACGTCGTGACAATCTTAACTTATTTTGACATTTATTTTGCGGGTAGCTCATTATGTTATTTCTACCAACTATAAAAGGTTGACAGTAATTAAAAACGACATGGCAACTGATTGGATGGACTTCTCAGGCGCGTCCTCATTAGTCATACCGAATCATGTAAAATTCTATGAAAGCATGTCGATGTTGCAACTAACGGGGCGACGTCGTCACAAAATTTCAGTTAAGGGGCAGGTAATAAAAAGGTTATAACCCAGACAGAATAGCATGGCGAAGATCGATCGTCTCCTACCTTATCCTTTGCCTTTTGGTCGTGGAAACTGGTGTACTTGGCCGTCACTTTTCCGTTTCAGCACCAGCGGCATGTTGCCATCCGCATCATCATCGTCGCATCAGAAAAAAAGCATTAACCAACCCGTTAATTAAACCGCCGATCCGGCCGGCCGGCGGGAGCTGCATGCGTGTAAGCAAAGCAAGCGATCAAGTAATGCATATGTATTAGCGTCTGTGTATGTACTGTGTTTGTAAAAACAAGCAATCGACTAACGGGATTCCTTTCAAACTCCCGTTTCGAACGTGGCAACATGCACCGTATAGGCACGTATATCATCAGCCCCTAATGACCGCCCATGTAGAGTATGTATGCATGATCAGTGGATGGCATCACCAAATCTTCCTTGTCGAGGAGCTGCCTGCACTGCACATGTCGCGTGCACTTTGGTGCGTGCGGCGGATAGATATAGATAGATAGCTAATGGCTAAAGCTAAGCTAAGCTAGCTACGGTGTAGGGGTAACATGGGGGACGGGATGGGAGCCGCGATTCGTTTCGTTTCCGTTGGTCGCAACGCAACGCAACGCAACGCAACGGCGCCTGCGTGCCGCTGCGGCTTGACAGCCGGCCCCGATGAGACGTCAGGAGAGAGAAACATGGATGGGAATCAAGTTGGGAGGGGAGGGGGGTGATGGCGGTGGTGTACGTGCGTGGTGGGTGGTGGGCCCAGGTGCCGCGAACCACCACATGAGCGCACATGGGGGTGGCCTGCCCCACCCGCCTCCCTCCTCCTATCTCCCTCCCACGCCTCGGCTGGATATATTTTTTGGCCTAGACCAGAGAGAGAAAATGCTGCGAATTTCGTGGCCACCGCCCGATCGATTGCACCGTATTCTCTTTCGTCTCCAAGTACGCGTACGTACGTCGCAGAGCCGCCCGCTCATCCTAGTCGCCCTCATAAATTCTGCCCCTTTTCATCACCCGGAGAAGATTCGATTTCCAATCGTTTGGTGCCGATTAGTATCAGACGAGATAGAGAGGGGAAGTGTATTTGGTTTGACCCCACAGCTACGTATAAGCATAACACGGTATCAATTCAAGTGTGGTGGTGTTAGTTAGGGTTGACGCGTACAAGGCAGTCGTCGTACGTATTGTAGTATATATTTTTCCGTTGTTATATTGCTTGGACTTTGGAGAGAGCTAGCGCACATGCGTGTGAGACGGACGACACACATTGATTAGCAAGCTGCTGATATAATCATCAATCAATCCGGTGCACCGTTCGGTCGGACGTCTAAACCGAGCCCAGCTATCAGCCTCGGCGTCCCACGAGCGCCTGCTTGTGACCGGCCGATCGATGGTTAAGACTTGCTAATCACATTTCAGCACAGCTCCAGACAGAACGATGTAGAGGGAAGGTGAGAGGTCGATCATGCATGCATCCGTGCATGCAGTGCAAGAAAGAAAACAAAGAGGAACACAGCATGAGCGTTGCACAGTTGCACTTGCACCCCGGCACCGGCAGCGCTATCTATCGATCAATCGGTCGATCGACGTAGCTAGCCCTAGCCACCCGTACGTGGGACTGTTAACCTGTTCCCATCAACGGGATAAGAGCTTGCATATGTGCGTGTGTGCGACGCTGTATGGCGACCCCCAACCTTTCCATCCATGTGAGACATGAACAATCATGTACTACGTATGTCCGGTCACTGCTTGCTTTATAGGGCTACATGGGACGTACGTGCTTGATCGTCGAGCATATGTTAGCTAGCTGCTCTCCATCGGTCCAAGAAAATATGAACTTCACCTGAAATATTCAAAAGATATGAAAGTAAATCACCGTAACGATCCATTATTGGTGCTAATTAAAGTGCACATGTACGCGTAGTTGGTTAACTACTTGCCTGAACATTTAAGATAATTAGGACTCAGATAATAGTAAACAGAGGATCGATCGACACGGAACCCTCCATCAAATATCATAAGATAGATAGCTAGTAAGCTAGGCGTCCTCTTCCTCCTCTGCCCAATCCTAATCCCAAAAGTAGAACTTTAAGCGTGCGTGTCCTGCTCCTTCCTAATGAATTGAATTGGTTTCAAGTGGTTATTCGATAATCCAGGCACAATAGCTGTGGCTACCAACTGCCCACACGATTGCCTAGCTAGCTCCGATAAACTTGAGCCCAATAATGATGATTAGCACATGATATTAACTAGTCTCCAACTGATAATGATCCGTACGCGCTGCTAGCTCCGGCACTCGTCTAGTCATGGGCCATGGCTGCCGCATATGGATCCATCATGTTCTTGGAGCTGCCGGGCACAGCACAGTACATTCTTTCATATTGTAGAAACTGAACTGTATCGCGAGCACTGTGGATCATACTGTAATTAGATGTCAAAGCCAAATCCTCTGCCGTCATTTGCATAGTGTACTACTATTGTAGTTAGATGACAAAGCCACAATCTCCTTTCGAAGAAGAAAAAAACTACATTCCAAGTTTAGTTAGTACTCATGATATGTAGCTCCATATACATCAAGGTCTCCATATATTAGCTACCACAATAACACAGGACGGCCCTGTCTTACACAGTTTTGCAACTCAAAATATTAAATACACAACTTAGGAATAGTTATTTTACAGTCAGACATGATAACCGGCCGATCTAGATATTCTCATCATTTTGCACTTCATAAATCCAAATTTCAGAATCGAAGGGTACTTCCAATGAATTAGAAATAGTTATTTCTCAGTCGCTTAAGAAATAGCAAAACCGATAACTACAACATAAGAAACATTCGGGTATAATAGGCTAGCTATTGGGAGTTTTGAAACTTAAGCTACAGTACTTGATAAGAGACAGATAAGTAATTGACTGACGCATACCCCCTACCTTCTAATATCATTCTCATATTTAAATGTGAAGTTTGATCGTCATGTATACGAATGAGTTAGATCATAAAAATTGTTTTCGCATTATCCCAAGATATGCAAAAAAATATAGGACAGTCCAATATACAGTGAAAGTCTATATGTGTAGACATGTATAAGCTCAAAGGTTCAACTGATTTTATTTTTTGCTTGATAGCTATGTAACTTTGCCCTGTCGTATTTTGTAAAGATGTATATTTAAATGCATGGATATATAAACCATCGTTACAGTTTAACAAAGTGGCAATAGGGCACATGTTCCAACCCCCAAACTCACATGCTCTATTTAAAAAAATAATTAATTAAAGAAATAAAAAATAACCAAACTTTTTGGCTTGTTGTTACTAAGTTGAACTATGTACTATCAATTTTTTTCTGAAAAAAACGTTGCTTTGTACATCTGCATGAATAAAGCAAGAATAAGGAGGTAAAAATCGTCTCGTTTAGTTTGTGAAAAACCTTGTGTTTACTCTTTTTTTTGCGTGAGAGCTTGTGTTTATTTTTTTACCTCAGCGCATATGAATGTAAGTTCTTCTTTTTCACGAGACTTGAAAGTCACCTACATGTGAGAATTGTGAGGAGTTCTTTGAAGAATGGATTTTTTTAAAGAAATGTTTTATGGTAAAAAGGAGTGAAAGTGCTCCTAAGTACCATCCGGCATTATCGATGCATGGTACTCACTCCGTTTCTAAATGTAAGCCTTTTTATATATTTTAATACGGACTACATACAGATGTATATAAACGTATTTTAGAATGTAGATTCATTTATTTTGCTCCGTGTGTAGTCTGTATTGGAATCTCTAAAAAGGCTTATATTTAGGAATGTCCCTCTTATCACAAATGTGTATTCTTTGGACATCGACATATAGCCTCCAAGGTAAAACTCTGACTATCAATCTGTAAAGCTAGGAGGTGGTAGATTGTGGCCACAAATTTAGATCAACTTCATTTTGGTGTTTAATTACACCTTTTTACAATGGTGCTAATAAAGCTAGCAGATGTAAGAATCAAAAGAGTTAGTAAGCTTATCCCAACTAACGATAGGCATGCATGCTTCCATTTTGGTCCTTTGGAACACCAACTTTTCACATGGCATTGTCCATGTTGAGCTCGTGCACTATGACACGGAAGGAAGCTAACTAACATTATACTACATCGTTCCAAAACCTAACGCCATGTCCCTCTCACCATGCAAGAAATTAGTGCAACCAAAAAGGTTAATTGCCCACCAAAAAGAAGAAGAAGAAGATGACAGGGATACATTTAGGTCAATGCACGCAATTGGTAAAACATAGCGGGTGAGTTGCTTAATAACCTACTCCCTCCGTTTCTAAATATAAGTCTTTTTTAGAGATTTCACTATAGACTACATATGAAGCAAAATGAGTGAATCTACACTCTAAACTATGTCTATATACATTCGTATGTAGTTTGTAGTGAAATATCTAAAAAGACTTACATTTCGGAACGGAGGGAGTACAATTTTAAAGCATGCAAGGGCTTTACAACGTGGGAAATAAACATATGGCCGGCCAATGAGGACCCAACAAGTTACAAATAAAGTACGATACATATGAGCATGCATGTTCCGTGATATGGCATGGATGTAGATAGATGCTGTCGTTCATGATCAGGCGCCTTTGGCGGTAGAAGGTTCCTAGAAGCAGGAGTATATATATGAGACGGGATCCCGCTTTGGGAGATTACAACAGGGCCCCATTTCGTTTACCTCATTGATTTGGTCCCCTAAAGCGTACCCTAGCCCACATGCATGCATAAGACGATATTCATCAGTTAATCGACCATACCTAACGTGCAAAAGTCATGGGAAGAGGCACGTTAGGTTTTACTACCTCCATCTCAAAATAGCCTACAAAAGTAGCTTATATTTTTGCTTAAAAACGGCTTATATTATATTGAGGAGGAGTTAGTAACTCCTAATGCTTGAGAAATGTTTTTTCATGTGGGTCTATTTACACTTTACATCAATGTTGTCTAAGTCGATGCTACTAGTCGTCTGATCACAAATCTATCTACCCCGCACAAATCTCAATGCTTACACATCAGATGGCTCAGGTTGTTGAGCCAGACATAATCAACACCTTGTGGGACTCGAATTAAGTACAAACCTGTTTCAATTTTGCCAATGTCCAAATCTGCCATGCTAGCTAGGGAAATCGACAATTGAAACACCAAACATACGCATGATGTATATGGAGTACGTTACCCACTCATCTTTAGCTATAGCTTAGCACTAGCAACGTGGGCAGCGTGGCCGGTGGTTACACCTGATGATCAGTCAACAACTTTGCTCCAGTTATCAACTCAAAATCGTGATGCTTGCATGTAGCTAGCATGCCTTACAAAACACTCAACCCCTCTCTCTTTTCTCTTCCTGAAAGTAACACGCCATGCCCATCATCCATTTATACCCTAGCTAGTTTATTTCTTTTCTTCCGTTCGATTCTTCTAGCTATATACTCCCTTCGTTCCTAAATGTAAGTCTTTCTAGAGATTCCAATATGGATTACATGCGAAGCAAAATAGATGAATCTACACTCTAAACTATGTCTATATACATCTGTATGTAGTCCATATTGAAATATCTAAAAAGACTTATATTTAGAAACGGAGGGAGTAGCTAGCTAATTATCTGTCCTGCAAACTGCAAAACACTACTAGAGACATGAGTTTTAGCCACCAAGGTGATCGGTTGCTAAAGGTACAAAATTGGTGGCTAGTGGTCTATTGGTACCAACACTACTTGGTCGCTTCGTGGTGGCTATAGTCTAGTCGCTATAGATATTGAGCGACCAACATTGAGAACCCTGGTCACTAAATGTCATACCAATAGCTACCAACCAAATCTGGTGACTAATGGCATCTAGGGACCAAGGGAGACTTGGTGACTGATGACATCTAGAGACCATGGACGACTTGGTTGCTAAAAATGTACAGCGACCATGTACATGGTTAGTGGCTAGAGATATCAAGTGACCAGCCAAGGCTTGGTGACTAAAAGAATGTAGAGACCAACTACATGTTGGAGACTAGACATATTTTGTAACCAGAAAACTATAAACCTTGGTAACTACAGGCATGAGAAAGCAACTATATCATAGGTACAATATATTGTCACACGCTGACATTTGCAGTATGCAAGAAATCTCAGAATTTTAGACATTTGGCAGTTCAGAATCAACATTCAGAAGTTCAGAATCAACATTTGTAAACTTATGATCCAAACATTACATGCTAAACTGAATTTTGTTTTGCAAGTAGGAAATACCACTCTAGCATTTGCAAAGTACAGTACCACGTTTAGTACTGATCTGAACATATGATCCAATCAGTAGACCCCAATATGATCCAAACATTACATTTAGCATTTGTACACTAAATTTTCTTTAGATCCAACTAGTTTTCTCTTCTCAGTCTTTAGCGCGAGTATTGCTTTCCGCTGCTCCTCCAAGGTCATCTCCTATATAATGGTGGCCAGAGCACATGTTATTTCATTAACAACACCAGACATAACAAACATCAGAAAGAGTGCAAGCATGCCAATAAACTAAGCTAGAGACACCAAATTGCCAGTCACTTGATCAGCTTTGCCATAGCTCAGAAGCTCAACAACATCACAGGAAGAAAAACTGCACACATACACAGGAAATACATTTGTACGTAGCTAACTCTGAATCACCTACCTACTTTGCCACCTACCTACTTTTAATTTCTACTATACATTTGTACGTAGCTAACTCTGAATCACATTATTCTCCAACTCCCATGGGTCGAAACCAATAACTATCCAATTGTCCACCAAGAGACACCGCTGGATAATGAACTAACGAATCGGTGTGAAACCAACATTAAGGAACATGGTCAGGTCAGGTCTAGCAAAAGTAAACAGACTGCATACGTGATTACATCCAAGACTTGAGCTAATGTACGTACACTTAATATTATCAGCGTCGCTGCAAACTAATCAAATAAAAATGAGCGCATTAAATTAACTTAAACTGGTGTTAATAACCAGAGTGCATGGGTGGTGGCAGAACTCGACTAAGCGAGAGTAAATGTGGTCAAGAGAATTCAGTCAGATAAGTAGATTGATCTGGCATTTTGAAGAAGCAACGGGGTGGATCTAGGTGCACCGGCACACCCAAAAATTCAGAGGCCAGTAGTGTTTAAGGCTAGCTAATCGTCAATGAAGAAATGGCAAGTTAACTAGTGCCAAGCCGTGTCATTCGCCCAAGACGAGAAAGACAAGCTTGTGTTGGGGATTAACTAATAGAATGACTAGGTAAGGCAGACAATTAATGGGCAATGCAATGTGCCTTTCTTGAGATGTGGTAGCAGGCACGAAAAGCAGGGAAAGTGCAGCATTGAATCGTGCCGGCCAGGGGAAAGCACTGCAGGAGCGCGTTTGGTTGGTGAGGTAAACAACACAAAATAAAGCTAGCAACCTGATCAAGAATACCTGGACCCTCCATCCGACACCAGAGAGCCTGTGATTCACAAATTTGGACCATCAAGATTAAGATCATGAAGAAATTTGCCAAATCACATAGTATTTTGATTGTTTGAAGCAGAGGCAAACTGATCATACCATTTCCATCAGAAGAAGAAGTTGGAGCAGGTCTATATCCTGGCCTCAAAAGATTGTTGAAAATGTATACATGTATTACTAGCTATACTCACAGGCTTGTTACTCTCTAAATCATACCGTTCACACTCAAATAAAGCAACATGTCGATCATTGGGGTAATCCAGGACATATATATTTTTAAGAATAGCATAATATGTGATATTTTTAAGAAGAATATGGTAGTCGTGTGTCTTCAACCCAGTTAATTTCCCATCTTTACTTATACCTTTTGATATATTTGCAGCAAATCCATCTGGGAAGCAAATAAATTCTAGGGATTGCAGAAACTCAAGTTTCTCATCTCTGGTTAATGTGTACCATGCATGATGCTTTTCTACGCTACTTCCCGTATCATTCAAGTGTAGATCTGCTCTGATATTCATGTCTTCTAAGTCCTTGCGGGCCTTAAGTGTGTCCTTGGACTTGCCATCTATGTTTAATAAAGTCCCGAATAAGCTCTCACAAATGTTCTTTTCAATGTGCATGACATCAAGATTGTGTGGCAATTTCAGATCCTTCCAATATGGTAGCTCAAACAAGATGCTCATCTTTGTGAAATTTTTCCCTGGCATGTCCTTTGAAGATGCCTTTCTTTTCTTATTTCCAGGGTGTTTTCCTTATTTGAAGCCCTGGAGATGATCTAACTTCTGCAGCAATTCAAAAATGTCTTTCCCAGATAGTTGTTTTGGTGGCAACGCTTTCTCTTTCTTACCATTGAAGGCCTTACTTTTGCGCCACCTATGGCGAATAGGCAAGTACCTCCTATGGCCTAAGAAACCAATTTTGCTTCGAAGTGGTTGCGAATAGGTTCCATCTAGGCAAACAGGGCATGCCTTGTAGCCCATTGTAGAATACCCAAATACTGAACCTAGTGCTGGAAGGTCGTGGATAGTCCATAGCAATATTGCACGCATATTGAAACTACCTCCTTCAACAGCGTCAAAAGTAACAACTCCTAGATTAAATAATTGCTTTAGTTCTTCAACCAATGGCCTCAAATACACATCAATGTCCCTTCCCGGTGACTTCTTCCCAGGGATCAATAATGTCATGAGCAGGAAGGGCTCTTTCATGCTTCTCCATGGAGGCAAGTTATACACAACTACAATGACAGGCCACACACTATATGAGCTACTCATAATTCCAAATGGGTTGAAACCATCGGTGCCAACCCCGAGCCGCAAATGGCGAGGGTCTTCTTCCAGCCAGGGATATTTCTTATCCATATGTTTCCAAGCATCGCCATCCGGAGGACCCCTCAACACATTTGGTTCGACAACTCTCTTATCCCTATGATAACGCAAATCTGAAGCTATTTCCTTGTTCATGAACAGCCGTTGTAATCTAGGGATTAAGGGAAAGTAGCGCAACACTTTCTGAGGTACTTGCTTCCCCTTGCCCTTCTGTGTCTTCCACCTCGATTCCTTACAAACTGGGCACTCATCCTTGTCCTCATGCTCCTTCCAGAATAGAACACAATCATTTATGCAAGCATCAATACTTTCATAACCTAGCCCTAGATCTCTCAACATATTCTTTGCTTCATAGTACGTGGCTGGAAGCGAGTTACCGGCTGGCAAAGCCTCCTTCTGAAGCTTGAGTAACATGTCAAAAGATTTGTTGCTCCAATGGTTAAGATCTTTGAGGTGTACCAGCTTTAAAACAAAGGATAGCACCGAGTGGCCTTTGCAGCCCGGGTATAGCTCACGTTGTGAACTTCTCAGCAAGCCGTCAAATCTGGTCGATGACTCATTGGGCTCCGGAATGCTACCTCCAGCAGGATTATGGTTCTCTTGCTCGTCAACCCCAACCGTGGCTCTATGGGTATCTCCTAGCAGATCTTGGACCATATCAAATCCATCAAAATCATCAAGATCTTCCTCATCTTCAAGTGACTCATCAACTTGGTCTTCATCATTGCTAACTTGTTCTCCATGGAATATCCATTTTGTGTACGAAGTTTGTATGCCATACAATAACAAATGGGTTCGAACTTGACTAACACTCTGCTGACTTATATTCATACAAGTTTCACAAGGGCAACGCATCTTATCATTGCCGCTGTTATGTTGACAAGCAAAATCAATGAATGCATTCACCCCTGAAATGTAATCACTTGAAAACCTATCAGGCAACCTCATCCAACTCTTATCCATACTATATCTTTTCCTGCACAAGCACTCTACAAGTGAACCAAAGTACTAGAAATGTAAAATATAACAACATAACCACATTAGCTACAAATCATTATATCTGCCGGTAAACACCTCAATCACGAAAGGAATCAGGCTAGCTATGTCAATCATTTTCAACCAGTCCACCCGACATGATAAACTAATTGATCTACTGAATTTCGGTTAAATCAGGCTTATATTTATCAAAATAACAATCCTACAGTACCCCATATATATGTCACATTGCCACTGTATTTTCAAAAGAAAACTTGTACTTTATCAAACTAAACACGCAGCTTGCTTATGTAATTATTTTATATGCAGTAACATTATACTAAAATTTAATATCACAACAACAGCAGCCATGGAACTCTATAACTTTATACTAGAATTGTATACGAAGACAGTCTTCAAATATTATACTACAACATTATACAAAGACAGTCTTCACAGAACAGTATTTGAAGATAGTCATCACAGAACTGCATATCCTTTCTAAACATTGTACTACTAAAATATACTACAAGTCCTGATGTGTAAGTATCAATATGCAGTAACATTATGCTGTATATTTTACTACAAGCAAAACCAAGACTATATGTATATTATGGCCCGGTTGGGCACGGCAGTATTGCCATTATTCTACTACTCTGGTTTTGAAGAGGATAATCTAACTCTCAGGATAATCTAACTCTCAGTATTGCCATTATTCTACACAACGCATCAACCGGACCAAGCCAATATTGACATTATATTCAAATCACACAACCGAACTCTACATGGTAGGCCAAGCCAGTTTCCAAATCACAAACGGTAAGCTACATGTATATTTTACTTACACATTTCCACAAACACTTGAAGTGCATGATCTAGCCATCAAGTACTCCAAGGAAATTAATGGAGAGACACAGGGAAGGAGGCAAGGACAGAGAGGAGATCAGTCTTACGGGTTGAAGCTTTTTCTGGTGTTGACGGTGAGAGCGAGATCTCGTTGGCGAGCTTGGGGCGTCGGTTCCTGCAGAGCTGGTTGGGGTTGGGGAAGGAGGAACCCTAGGCGCCCCTTCCCTTCGACCACGCGGCCGTTGCCGCCGCTGCTTCACCTCCCCCACGCAGCCGAGCTGCCACCACCGCCGCAAGGGACAAGCCCGCCGCTGCCGTCGCGAGGAACACGCCCGTCGCCGCCGCCGTCGCGAGGAACACGCCCGCCGCTGCCGCAAGGAAGAGCCCCCTCTCTTCTGCCGCGAGGAAAACGCCAGCCGCCGCGGGGAGCGCGCCCTCCGCCTTCCGCCGCCCCCTCCGCCGGCAGGGACGAGTCAGCCACCAAGGAACGCGTCGGCCGCCGCCAGGGATGTCGATCTGATTTGGGGGATTTGGAGAGACGCTAGGAAGGTGACTTGCCTTTTTGCATATTAGCCCTTGGTTGCTATTTCTCCACTGGATACAAAGTCGTCAGGGTACAACACATAGGCCTATGGTGACCAAGGAACTAATTAGCTGGTTGCAATTAGTACATCTTCAGCCACCAAACCGCTTGGTGACAAAATATCTGGTGGCAAATGATATATTTTCTTGTAGTGAAACGTACATGCCCGGCTTTGCTTGACGACGTCCGGCTGCCTCTTAATTCCCCATTGATTGGCGTGGTTAGCAGTCATGTGCCGGCCCATTAGTTGCGAGCTAATCATAGGGGGGCAGCGTCTACTTGTTAATGCACTTCTACTTATAGAGAAAGGAAAAACCAGCAATTGTTCAGCTAATTGTCTATTGTGTCCGGGACTCGTTGGACAATTGTGGGTGGCGTCGTGGTCGTAGAGCTATCGCAAGCTGTAGCCAGCATGAGACCTGCCCGCCCACCCGCCCGTTATCTTGGAGGAGGTTTTAAGGATTAACTTGAATACATACTCTGATGTCTACGGCCGGCAGCCCAGAGTTGTATGATGGAGGCGTTTAATGTGGCATCCACTGGCTTGGGTAGCTAGCCAACAGTGTGGAGTTCGATCGAGGGTTCCTCTCGTTAGGCCAACAGTGCCTGTCATTATGGCCTGTTAACATTACCGTATGCATACAAATCGGCCGATCGACGCGCTCGATTTCTACCGCAACATCGCGCAACAGTAGACGTCGTCTAGACGTTTTCACCCTGCCGCTGCCGGCATGATGTAATCTTGCTGAAAATGCTGTCGACCGATGCATGGAATCCGATCCCAGCATAATCCCGAATATTTGTCGTCGTGAGAGGATCGACTGGGCCCGGCAGGCGGGCCGCGAATCCAGCGCGGCTGGTGGGCGGAGACGGTCGGGCGGGAGGCCGGGCCACGTGCATGCCGCCGCCGCGCCCGTACGGCGTGACGGACACCAACAATTCTGGCTGGCCCCATAGGATAGGAGACGGTGCATACAGTGGCTAGGGATTTGCGGTGGGAGCGCACATGCGGCTGAGAATTAACAGCGCTGGCCGGCGCGGCGAGGAAGTGGTTCAACGGCGGCGACTCGGGGTTAGAAAGCCGGCCAACCGGACGGCCGGCGAATTAAGCGGCCAGCAAGAAAGTGATGTACCAGTGGCCGGCGCGCGCACGGCAGGTGATTTTGCATCGAACCATCTCTCTCACCTGTACTACATGTGCATGTGCAGAGCGCTCGCGCGGCATCATCAGGGTGCGGCACAGCGCGCGCTACAGGCGACGGTGGCACGCACTTGCGCGGCATGACACGCCACATAGCTGCACTGCATGTTTGTGGGCATGCAGCTGTCCAATTACCATGGACGTGGTCGACGCGCGGGGCACCAAGCTGGGGTCGATGAGATGAACTCGCCAAGGAGTAGCCAACAACGTGGAACAATATTTTGAGTACGTTCTAGGAGTATGTTTTTAGGACCGCTTTTGCTTTAGCCAACTGTATGTACTCGTCCAGAAAGCCAATTCAAACATCTAAAGAAAAAGGTAGCCGAGAATAGAATTGGGAATCAAGCTTTGTGCTGCTGCATACTTCCATTGTTTCGATGTAAAGTACAGCTTTGATTTTCTAAGGAAGGAGAACCAGCACGCACTGTGCACATAGATAGGAGCCGGCTTCTGCACCACGCGAGACACCCACTACTCCCTTTTCTTTTCTTTTTTTCCTTTTTTTGCGAGAGAAATTTCCAATCTATTCATCAATCATGGCAGTACAGAGAACACAAGAGGTAATAAAAATTACAACTAGGTCTATGGACCACCTAGCGACGACTACAAACACTGAAGCGAGCCGAAGGCGCGCCGCCGTCATCGCTACTCCATCACCGGAGTCGGGAAAACCTTGTTGTAGTAGACAGTCAGGAAGTCGTCGTGCTAACACCCCAAAGGACCAGCACACGAGAGTAGCAACCATCGCCGATGAAGAGAGTTATAGATTGGAAAGACCAGACCTGAAACCACACAAAAGAAGACGAACAAAAATTGGATCCAAATATATCCACCGAAGACCAGCACCGACCGAATCCCATGAGATGCGACGGAGACACACCTCCACACATCCTCCGACAACGCTATTCGCATCATCGGGACATGGATAGGACATTGGAGACATTATTGCTACCGAGGGACATCGCCGCCGCCACACAACCCCAACCAAGACATTCAACCTAGCGAAAACGAGAACAGGGCCCCTCCCGCCGGCGGGGGGCCAAGATCCTCCGCACCTCCACAGGCCAAAGGCCATCAGAGGCGGGGCAGATCCACGGCGGCGTCGACGGGAGGAGGAAAGAGACTTTTCTTGTGGAGGAGGAAAGACTTTGTTTGTGGACGAGGAAAAACTTCCGATGTATTCATCAACTATCATGCCAGTATAAATAAACCTAATAAGTAACAAAAATTACATCCAGATCTATAGACCATCTAACAAAGATTGAGTCGTTTGGATCCCTGTCTCCAGTTATGCAATTTCATTAATAAATGGTTTTAGTTGTAAGGGCATCTCCAACGTCGACCCTCAAACCGCGGAAACCATCGAATGCGGTCCTGTATCAGTCCGTCGAGTGGTACAAATGTGTTTTCTGAAGGAAATATGCCCTAGAGGCAATAATAAAGTTATTATTTATTTCCTTATATCATGATAAATGTTTATTATTCATGCTAGAATTGTATTAACCGGAAACATAATACTTGTGTGAATACATAGACAAACAGAGTGTCACTAGTATGCCTCTACTTGACTAGCTCGTTGATCAAAGATGGTTATGTTTCCTGACCATAGACATGTGTTGTCATTTGATTAACGGGATCACATCATTAGGAGAATGATGTGATTGACTTGACCCATTCCGTTAGCTTAGCACTTGATCGTTTAGTTTTCTGCTATTGCTTTCTTCATGACTTATACATGTTCCTATGACTATGAGATTATGCAACTCCCGTTTACCAGAGGAACATTTTGTGTGCTACCAAACGTCACAACGTAACTGGGTGATTATAAAGGTGCTCTACAGGTGTCTCCGAAGGTATTTGTTGGGTTGGCGTATTTCGAGATTAGGATTTGTCACTCCGATTGTCGGAGAGGTATCTCTGGGCCCTCTCGGTAATGCACATCACTTAAAGCCTTGCAAGTATTGCAACTAATGAGTTAGTTGTGAGATGATGTATTACGGAACGAGTAAAGAGACTTGCTGGTAATGGGATTGAACTAGGTATTGAGATACCGACGATCGAATCTCGGACAAGTAACATACCGATGACAAAGGGAACAACGTATGTTGTTATGCGGTTTGACCGATAAAGATCTTCGTAGAATATGTAGGAGCCAATATGAGCATCCAGGTTCCGCTATTGTTTATTGACCGGAAACAGTTCTAGGTCATGTCTGCATAGTTCGCGAACTCGTAGGGTCCGCATTCTTAACGTTATGATGACCGTTTTATTATGAGTTTATATGTTTTGATGTACCGAAGGTTGTTCGGGGTCCCGGATGTGATCACGGACATGACGAGGAGTCTCGAAATGATCGAGACATAAAGATTGATATATTGGACGACTATATTCGGACACCGGAATTGTTCCGGGTGATTTCAGAGAAAACCGGAGTGCCGGAGGGGTTACAGGAACCCCCCGGGGAAGTATTGGGCCTTAGTGGGCCTGAGGGGAGAGAGAGGGCAGCAACCCAGGAGGTGGCACCCCCCATGGGGAGTCCGAATTGGACTAGGGAGGGGGGCGCGGCCCCTCTTTCCCTCTCCCTCTCCCTCTCTTTCCTTCCCCCTTCCTCCTTCCTAGTGGGACTAGGAAAGGGGAATCCTACTCCCACTAGGAGGAGGATTCCCCCCTCCTTGGCGCGCCCCTAGAGCCAGCCAGCCTCCCCCCTTGCTCCTTTATATATGGGGGCAGGGGGCACCCCAAGACACACAAGTTGATCTTCGTGATCGTTCCTTAGCCGTGTGCGGTGCCCCCCTCCACCATATTCCACCTCGGTCATATCGTTGCGGTGCTTAGGCGAAGCCCTGCGTCGGTAGAACATCATCATCGTCACCACGCCATCGTGCTGACGGAACTCATCCCCGACACCCTGCTGGATCGGAGTCTGGGGATCGTCATCAAGCTGAACGTGTGCTGAACTCGGAGGTGCCGTACGTTCGGTGCTTGGATCGGTCGGATCGTGAAGACGTATGACTACATCAACCGCGTTGTCATAACGCTTCCGCTTACGGTCTACGTGGGTACGTGGACAACACTCTCCCATCTCGTTGCTATACATCACCATGATCTTGCGTGTGCGTAGGAATTTTTTTGAAATTACTACGTTCCCCAACATTTTCTTCCTCAAATTGGAGACAAAGTGGGGACAAGGGGGTTTGCGGGAGTCCGGATAGCAGCCCCGTAGGACTCCGACACCCTCGGTGAAAGGATCGAGATGGACCTAGAGGGGGGAGGGGTTTAATAGGTACAATTACAAATTTTAATTGTTACTTAGCAATTTTAGGCGAAGATGCGGAATATGAAAGTGACCCTAACATTTGCAAGTATGATGCTAAGAGCTAAGCAAGGTAAACAAGTATCACAAGTAGGTGAGTAAGCAAGCACATATGATATAAGTAAAGACTAACAGACAAGTAACCACAGGTAGGAAGTTAGGGTTAGGGATAACCACAACTCCGAGAGACGAGGATGTATGCCGATGTTCACTTCCTTGGAGGGAAACTACATCACCGTTAGAGAGGTGGATATTACCACGAAGGCTCACCCTATTCTCCCTTTGAGACAACACCGCAAAGGAATTTCTCAACCACTAGTGGTAGACCTTGGGGTGGTCTCCAAACCCTCACAAACTTTTCAGGGATAATCACAATGGTCGATTCCTCACCGAACAACTCCTACCGTCTAAGAGTCTCCAACCTTCAAGAGTAACAAGAACAATGGGGAAAGGCTCAAAAATTGCTCAAAACACAAATTCCTTTGGTTCAAAGAAGGGGAAGGATTGGATCTATCACTTGTGTGGATCACTTCCCTCAAATGCTCTGAAATCCCTTAGGGATCTAAGATTTGGTGGAGGAGAGTGTGTGTGAGAGAGAGAGAGTAAAAAGTGTTCTTGAGGATGTTTCAAGTGAATAGTTAGCCCTCACACGGGATAGGAGAGGTATATTTATAGTATGCCTCAATAAGTGGCTGTTGGGACCAAAATAGCACAACAGCATCGGACGTTCGATACACATCAGACGACTGAGGGCTCGGTAGGCACCGGACCTCCGATGATTTGACTCGGTATAGAAGGTACCGGACGACCGGAGGATCCCGGACGTCTGATGTTTTGGTACCATTAAGGAGAAGTCGGATGTCCGGTGGAGACCGGAAATCCGATGTTTTGGCTCTGGAAAGGAGGTACCGGACGTCTGGTGAATACCGGTCGTACGACATTGTAAGTGCATCTAGTGCCCCTTAGTGATTTTGGTGTATTGAAGACTTATAGGTTAAGGGACCAATATGTTTGTGAGTGTACACATGCCCTATAAGTCGATGAGGAGTTTGATATTTACAGTGAAAGTCGACCCCTAAAAATGAATGTCTTCGGTTGAAGACTTTGGTTCTCCTGAAGACTTTGAAAGTGAAGAAATTGGTGTGACCTTGAAGACTTGGATATTCATGCGAGGATTATGAAGCGTGAAGACTTTTGTTTTCGTAGTTTCATTTTCTCTTTCTTGAGTCATAGGAAACACCGTATTCTTAAAGGGGGTCGAGGTAATACTAAGGAAACTAATTTCCACGTGATGCTCATCTCAAAATCCTACACCTACCCAATCCCTTCGAGTGAAGCCATTGGAAATCTCGTATCAGTTCAGACAATTTCTTCGGTGACAGAGACCAAGATCTTCTGGTCTCTGAGGAATTTGTTCTGACTGAGTATGTCGGTGTACTAGAGTAGGGGTACCCTAGTACCCCGAACTTGTGCACGGGCAGTCGCAGCGCCCCGCGGCAAGGGCTTGCCAGGTGACCGCCAAGGTACTCTGTGGCTCCTTTGTAGCCATTCAAGAACAAAGTATTCAAGTCAAGAGGACAAATGCCCCGGCAAGAGGAGCTTGCCGGGAAGGCCAGCCGAGGCATCTCAAGGAACTTGCCGCGACGCACCACGCGTCCCTGCAAGGCCCGGTGAGCGACAAGCTTCCGAGCGCGACAAGACCCCGACCGCGGCAAGACGCTTGCCGGGGCAAGCGGCCACTCTGCGACCACGCTCCAGCGCATCCACCAATGTGTCGCCCTGAGGGCCTTTCCAGGCGCGCGTGGCGGAAGGCTGTGCAGCCAGCGGTAAGCGGTGGCATGCGATGCTGACAAGATCGCCATCGTGGCAGGTGGTGGCGCCCCTGACGGTCCTTTTCTACACTGTTTAGGCGACACAGACGGGCATTTAATGCCCTTGTCCCCTGCCGTCAGGGTTAGGTAGAGAGCAGTGTACAGATAACTGTACCAACCACCTCTCTTTTTACCTTCTTACCCTTCTCTGCGTTGCCACCTGTCGGTGACCCCTTGTGCATATAAAAGGAGGCCCATGCGCAACGTAGTGGGGGGTACGGAAGGTTGGGTTCGGCTCGACTGGTTCGGAAAGTTGAGATCATTTCGAGGTCAGAAAACACTTAGCTCTCTAGAGCAAGAACACAATATAATCAGACAAGCAGCAGTAGGAGTATTATCTCTCCGGAGAGCTCCGAAGCTGGGTAAACTGCTCGTGTGCTTCGCCTCGATCTGCTCTTCGTGTGACCTCCGCCCCCCGCCGAACCGAAAGGGGCTCGGTCCGCCGGTCCCATAGGTGTTCGTGGATCAGTTTCCCTGACAGAGTAGTTAGGAATTCGCTAGTGTGGATTGCCTACACAGTGAGGAACATGATAGCCCTGAGGAATTCGAACCAAAAATCCGACCGTTGTTGTGCTACGCGCCAGCTGTCCTAAAATATCCTACCACCTAACGGTAATATCCTTGAAGGGCATTTATGTCTTGCCATGTCGGGCTGCTCCCTAGGCTATAAATAGCCACCCCCTACAACCACTAGCTGGTTGGCTGCTCCGAGAGAAACTGACACTTGTCATTTAAGAGCATCCCATCCTCCAGGACTTTGAGCGAAAATCATCAAGTGAGGAAAACCCAAATCCCAAACCCAAACCTACCAACCCAAAGTGATTGAGCATCACTGAAGAGATTGTTCCTGCGTGGAATCGATGCTTGTGACCTTTGAGGACTGTGTATCCTCTAGACGGTTAGGCGTCATGGTCTGAGCATCAAAGAGGAATTGTGGATCGCCGAGTGACCTAGTCTGTGAAGGTTTGGAAGTCACCTGTGAAGACTTACCACGAGTGTTGGGTGAGATCTGCATGATCTTAGCTCAAGGAGAATACGGTGAGGACTGAGTGTCCGGGAATGTGTGTCCTCGAGTTTAAATACTCAGCCGCTCCGACCAGACGTACAATTGTCACAGCAGTTGGAACTGGTCGACCAAATCATTGTCTTCACCAAGCCTACTAGTTCTATTTCCTCAACCCTTTCATTTCCTTATTCATATGTTGATGAACCTGATCATTACTGTTTGAATATTTTGACTGAAGACTTTCTCTATTTCCTCAATCCTATTTCTTCAGTCGCTTAGTCTTCAACCTTCTTATCCTATGTTTACGCTTTCGGTACTCTGTGTTTGTCTTTCATTTCATCATGATGACTATGCTATTGCTCTGTTATGCTTGTACCTGAGTACTTATTCCGCTGCTAGTAGTTCTTTGCTTAGGAATTTCCTCACCTTGAAATTCCTCAGTGAAGAATTCATAAAAATCGCCTATTCACCCCCCTCTAGTCGACGTAACACACTTTCAATTGGTATCAGACCAAGGTACTCCCTTGTTTTGTGTGATTTTGGTTTAATCACCTGGAGTTTTAGTTATGTCGACTGCAGGTATGATCAAGGTCTCGGTTGGGTTTCCTACCTTTGATGGGACAGACTACCCCTACTGAAGAACAAGATGCGCATGCATCTTGAGGCAGTTGATAACGATCTCTAGTATGTTGTGGAAAATGGTGTTCCCTCAGTCACTCCGTCTGTGAATGCTGCTGATGTGAAAATATTCAAGCAACTCGATTCTCAAGCGAAGAATATCATATGTGGCCATCTGAGCAAAGGACAGTACGGCAGAGTGAGTGCACTGAAAACTGCCAAGCTGATCTGGGACAGGTTATCCAAGGTCAACGAAGGAGTCTCAACCCAACGTGACTGCCGAGTTGTTGTTCTTCGCAATCTCTTCAACCGCTTCAAAATACTAGACAACGAAAATGTTCAGCAAACCTTCGATCGTCTCACTGACATCTCAAATGAGCTTCGAGCACTTGGTGCCACTGACATCACCGACCATGAGGTGGTGAAGAAATTGCTGAGATCACTTGATTCCTCATTTGATACTCTTGCATTGATGATTCAAGAGCGAGCTGACTACAAGCCACTAGATCCCGCTGATATCCTCGAGAGGCTAAACACTCATGAGTTCCAGCTTGGTGAGAAGAGAGACCTCTATGGACCAAGCTATGGAAGATCACGTGCACTGAAGGCCAAGGCAGTCTCCGAATCTGAAGCTGAAGATTCTGGTAGCAGCCTTGGTGATCTTGAAGAACTAAGCTAGGAGCTAGCCATGCTCGTGAGTAAATTCCAGAAGTTCTCTCGCCGCGATCGCTTTGGAATGTCTTCAAGGAATGATGATTCCTCGTCTTGTGACTACAAAAAGAGAACTTGCCACAAATGCAAGAAACCTGGTCACTACATGTCTGATTGTCCTCTCTGGGAAAAGGAATCAAAGAAGAAGAAGCACAAAGATGATGATTCTGATGACTCAAAGAAGAAAAGAAATCTTCAAAGTCTTCATCATCAAAATCTTCAAAGTCTTCATCTCACAAGAAGAGCAGTTCCAAGAAGGCCCGGGCATTCATTGGCAAGGAAATGGACTCTGAAGCTGAATTTGAGGATAATGTGGAAGAGGAGGAATTTGAGGAGTCAGACTCTGGTGTTGCGAGCTTAGCCCTCGCTACTGCTTACGTCAGCAAGTCCATCTTCAACACTGAGGAAAATGACCTCCCCAACTCTGCTAACAAGAGCGTCGATGACTATGCTCCCACATATTGCTTCATGGCAAAAGGTGCCAAGGTACTTAAACATTACCCCTCTAACTCTAGTGAGGATGAATCTGATGACAATCTCAAGCCTAGCTATTCCAAACTGGCTAAAATTGCTGTCAAACAACAACAGGCTTTAGAAAAGATTCAAAATCAACTATACAGAAGCGATGACCTATTGGGTGAGGAATTGAATCGAACCAAGTCTCTGACCGATAATCATCAGAGACTTCAGACTAAGTTTGACAACCTTCAAAATCATCATAACACTCAGCTAACTGATCATGAGAAGCTTTCATATGAATTTCTTCAGAGAAAACAAGATCTTGAGAAGTTAAAAGTGAGTTGTGAAGATCTTCAGAAGGAAAACGATTCATTGCTTGTTCAACAGATCAGTTCCGCTCAGGATGAATTTATTCCACAATGTCTAAAATGCATTGAGCATGGATCTGCTAATTCATCACCTGAATGTTCAAATGCTTCTCTTGCTGCAAATTCTTCAACTGTCACTGTGGTCACAAATTCCTCATCTGAGGATACCACAAGGATCACTGATGACAATGCAGGTCTGAAGGAATTGTATGTGACAGGCATTTACAAAAGCCTCAAAGGGCATCAGACTCTATGTGATGTGCTCAAAAAGCAGATCTTGAACAGGAACCCTAGGAAAGAGGGTATTGCCTTTGAGAGGAAACTCAATGCTGATGGGACCTACTGGAAACCTGAGCAGCATCCCAAAACCTCATGGGTTGCTGCTAAAGGACCTCCTGTAGATCCATGCACCTTATCTGGCTTTACTTGTGATTCTTCATATTCCTCTGATGAGTCATTTGACTCCAACTATAAACTGTTTAAGAATCAGAATGTTGAAGTATTTGCTCGATATGTTGGAACTAACTGCAGGAACGGTTCCCCTATGAAGAAAATCTGGTTTCCCAAAAGGTATCTTGAAAATCTTCAGGTGAGTGTCCTCATGACACCACTTATTAAGAATAGGAACCCCAGATCAAAACCTTTATATGGATCCAAGTTCTCATATGGACCAAATTCTTCATCTGGATCAAAGTCCTCATATGAACATCATCGTGCTAACACTTCTGTTTCGCAAGGAAAGTCTAAAGGCTATGAATATATGTATTATTCTTCAAACCATTATGTTCATAAGTCCTTGAAGAATTTCTCTGCTTATTCATATGCTTACCCTAACCACTCTTCTGTGAAACGAAGTGCACTGGCTTCAATACTGTCTTTTTCATATGGAGCTCACAGAATGATGAATTCTTTGCCACCCCTCTAGACATGGGTGGTGAAGAAAAAGAACTAATCTTTTATGCAGGGCCAGGTCTCCAGACGAACTTAATCGTCCGAAGAATTTGCTGGAGACCTGAATGTGCTTGAATGGACGCAAGCTAATCATGAAGAAATGAATTACTCATTTCTCACGTTCTCATATTACTATTGTTGATTGATGAAATTGATATCATATTCTTCACTGATGAAGTATATGAGTTCGTAAGTTGCACTAATTCATCTGCAGGACGAACAACCCAATGCTACTGAGTGGGTCCGCGACAGTGGGTGCACAAACCACATGACCGGTGACAGGAACTTATTGATGAACACTGATTTGTCACCATCTCATCTGAAGCATATCACCTACGCTGACAAAGGCAAAAGCAAGGTATTGGGCCTAGGTAAGGTTGCAATCTCAAAGGATCGACACATGGACAAAGTCATGCTTGTCGAGTCCTTAGGATTCAACCTCATGTTTGTCTTAATGCTTTGTGATCTTGATATGGTCGTCGTCTTTGGAAAATATCGTTCCATTGTGCTAATGGAATCTGACAACTCCAAAGTGTTCGAAGGCTTTAGGAAAGGAGACTTGTACATTGTTGATTTCTCTGCCGGACCACAGCCTGCCACATGTCTACCTGCAAAAGCTTCAGAATGCTGGCTATGGCATCGACGACTTGGTCATGCTGGGATGAGGAACTTGCATACACTTGCGAAGAAGAAGCATGTCATTGGATCGAGGGTGTCAAATTCCTCAAAGATCATATTTGTGGGGCTTGTGAGGCTGGAATGATCACCAGAGCCAAGCATCCCTTGAAGACTATCATGACCTCTTCTCGTCCCTTTGAATTACTTCATATGGATCTCTTTGGCCCTACTCATTATGCCACGTTCTCTAGTTCTGCATTATTATATGGCTTTGTCATAGTTGATGACTATTCTCGTTACACATGGGTGCATATCATCACTTACAAAAATGAAGTGCAGGAAGTCTTCAGACATTTTTCCTCAAGGGCTTCCACTAGCTTCGGTGTGAAGATCAAGCATACCAGGAGTGATAATGGAACTGATTTCAAGAACACTGGTCTCGATGAATATCTTGATATACTTTGTATCACTCACGAGTTATCTGCTCCCTATACTCCTCAACAGAATGGCGTCGTGGAGCGTAAGAATAGAACTCTTGTTGATATGGCTTGCACCATGCTTGAAGAATACAATACACCTCAGCGCTTCTGGCCTGAAGCCATCAATACTGCGTGCCACATCATCAACAGGGTATATCTTCACAAATTCTTCAAAAATACCTCATATGAACTCCTCACTGACAAGAAACCCAATGTAAGTTATTTCAAAGTCTTCGGTGCTAAATGCTGGATTAGAGATCCTCACCATCACTCTAAGTTTGCACCAAAAGCACACAAGGGTTTTATGCTTGGTTACGGAGCGGACTCACACACCTACAGAGTCTTCAATCTAAATCATCACAAGATTGTTGAGACTGTAGAAGTGCGGTTCGATGAAACTAATGGCTCGCAAAGAGAGCACCTACCTCCTGTGCTAGGTGAAATGGCACCTGAGGAATCCATCAAGTTCAAAGCTATTGAGAATATCATCCCTACCGAAGAATCTGCTGAAGAATTCATTCCGGATCATGAAGAAAATCACATTGGTGCTGTTGAAGAATCTGGTTCTGAAGAAATTGCTCAACCAAAGCAAAGTCGTCAACCTACACATCCTCGCGTTGCCAACAAAGTGTAGATCGAGAAGATCATTGATGACATCATTGATATACTTGACAAACTTTGTTAGTCCCCTATGAGTATATTCTCATCAACATCAAAATAAGATTAATGGCATGATTGCACTTTCAATCTCCCTCTTTTTGGTAGTTGATGACAATATACACATAGTACAGAAGAAATATGATTGTTCTATGCTTAAGACAGATTTATTGTGGAGCCCCTTCTCTCAGTGATAATCATTGCAAACATAATATGGAGAGCTCCCCCTCGCAGTGACAACCAATACAAATATATGAGCAAAATAAAACAAAGTCTCAAACATAACCAACACAAGAGCTCATCAACATAATATCATCATATTTCTTCATACATAAGACTTAGTGGTTCAACATAAGACATGGATAAACTCATACACCCACTCAAAGCATAATGGTTCACCATAAGATACGTTTTAACATAAATAGATCATAGTACTAGTTCTCCCCCTTGGCAGCAAGTACCAAAAGGGGCAGAGAGAAACGATCAGAGAGTCACAGGTCATAATCATCATGAGCAGCGCCACTACCACCAGCATCGTCAAAGAAATCAGCCCACTCAGGCCCTAACAAAAAACCAAAATCTGGAGGAGGAGCCACCGAAAGAGGCTCATCGTCACTAACATCGGGAGCTCCAGAGTCACGCAGACGGGAGTTCAAAGCATTCTTGGAGGTGATCAGCCGAGTGACAACATCATGGTTTTGAGTGCAGGAGAAGGTGAAGGCCTTCATCATGGCAGAGTGAGCCTTTCCGAGAAAATGGGAAAGACGCCCAACCGACGCAGAGTTGGAAGTGGAGGGATGGGACTGAGAAGCAGACCTACGAGCAGGGGCAGACTTGGAGGAACCCTTGGGAGCATAATCATTGGCCATGTGAGGAGGAATAATCCACTTCTCATGCACATGTGCGGACAAGAGAGAATGGAGCCACACTTTCAATAAGAGCCTAAATGAATGGAGCATGAGGGAAGGCACGCTTATACTGAAAGCTAGAAAGACGAATTTCATGCCATAGAAAATGAGGAATATTGATCTTCCCTTTAGGAGACTCATAGAGGCACGGCATAAGATCAATGCAATGCTGCAAGATGCCTTGTCACCCATCTTGGGATAGATGGTGCGGATGATGCATTGGTAAATGATGTACTAAGGAGATCTCCAAATGGGAACTTGATTTGGATCCTTCATCTTTTCCTCCTCAGTAAGTTAATCTAGCTCCTTAAGAAGATAGCCACAAGCCTCAACTGCTTTGGGTTTGTGATTGGGGTCATCTTTATGGATCTTGAATCCAATGTCAGGAAACCCAAGAGCAGCGACAAACTGAGCATAAGTGACAGTGAGCTTGGTGTCAGAGGTCATCCAGGTGACAGTCTTGTTAGGAGCAAAGTAGCAAGTGGCATAGAACTGAGGTATAGCAACCTGGTTAAAATCATGTTGAAATGCAAACGGACTAGCAAGACCGGATGACTCACTGGGCTCAATGGCACCCGGGTACTTCACTGGATATTTCCAAATATGTGCTAAGTCAATGAAGTGGTGCAGCAAGAGACCCTTTGGGAGGACAACGGAGGTGTAGATATCTGCCTGGACATTGGTGTGAAACAGTTGATCCAGAGAGTCTTGAACCACCTTGAATTGATCAACATCTCGCCGGAACTTGAGATATGCAGGCTTGGGCACTTTAGTGAAATCCTTGATGACACACCAATGAAGATGAGGAGCCTCAAGGGGGATTTGACGACCATTTGCATGCTGCTGACCGGGAGGAGGAGCAGGCATGTGAGTGGCCCGTTGAGAACCGCAGGGGTGGGACAAACACACCACTTGCACATGCTCATCATCTTCCATCTCTTCTTCATAGTCAAAGCCCTCAGTAGAGGAGGACTCGTCGATCACAGGACGTTTCCTAGCATGCTTGCACGGACGCTGCTCCTATTGAGAGTTATCACCGTCTTACGAGTAGTGTGCTTGGTTTTCACCATCGTGGAACGAACCTCTCGAGATCAGGATGAGGGGTGACGGAGATGAGGCTGGAGGCGTGTCGGGGAAACCGATCACCTATGGGGTCACTAGGATCCCTTCTATGTTCGGTGGGGGATTAGTTGCACGAAGAGCAGGTCGAGTTGTTAGCACATACAAGGTTTTTTATCCAGGTTCGGTCCGCAGAGATGCGTAATACCCTAGTTCTGCTTTATCTGGTTATATGAGTGTTCTTGAGCTTTTGAACTAGCTACAGTGCGTGACTTCGTCCAAAAGTCCGAATCCCCTCTCTGTGCGCCTCAGGCCTCCTTTTATACACAAAGGGGTCGCCATAGTGGCACACAGGAGGTGGCAAGCTACAGTGGTACGAGCTTATCGCTCGATCTACATAGGACAAGCGCATTTAATGCGACGCCTACGTGTCCTCTCGCTTTATTGGGAATGGCAATAGAGGCCATCCCGTCCTTCGCCCCTTCCCCTTGCCTTGCCACGTGTCTAGGCCAACGAGGCATGCAGCACCACGCTGGCCAACCATCTGCTATGTTGGCAAAGTGATAGGCTTCCACGAAGATCTGCATGCCGCCATGCAGGCACCTGCTTCGCTGGCATGCTTATCACCGTGTTGGAGTGGTGGTGAGGTGGCGGAACCCTGCTGAGCGCGGGCTTGGCTGCGGCCCAGCGATCGTCCCTGACAAGGCTTGCCGGGGGCCTTGGAGTTGTCCCCGGCAAGGGTCTTGCCAGGGTTCTTCATCATTTGATCCCACATGGATTTGTGGGTCGTCGATCTTCGTGAGGAGCCGCATGCTACCAGGCATGTGCTCTTCAAATCTTGGTCTTTAATATTGTCGATGGTGTCAGAGCTCTCAAGCCCAAGGGTGGTGGCCTTGCTGGTCTCTTCACAAGCTACCCCAGCAAGGAGCTTGCCGGGGTCTGTGCGGGTCACCTCGGCAAGGCGTGTTGCCGGGCGTGGCCCTGCTCGCCTCTTGCTGCTTGCTACTCTGGGAAGCTATCTTGATATTCTTTGTACCTACCTTGCCTTTTGCTATCTTCCTCTGCCTCGCCAAGCCTTGCTGTAGGGGAGGCTGCGCCTGTCCGTGCACAAGTAAGGGTTACAGAAGTACCCATAATTTTGTACACCAATAGGAGCCCTCGGGCCTGGGCCACACATAAGCGCAAAGCATAGTTGGGCCAGGCCCAAAGCAGTGCGCAGGCGGGCATGGCAGAGGCGAACCGCCATGATTTTTCTGGCAGTTGCGCTTCCCCACACCTCGCGTCGTGCACATGACATCGGGGTCGTGCGTGGGATGGCCTCAGCATGCTCGCATCATCTTGCAGTCGATAGCAAAGAGGCGGCCCGTGCTGCCCTTATTAAAAAGGAAGGAATCTGCAGGGGCGCTACTCATTTACTAAGAAGACTTGGGTCGCAGCCTGCATGGCGCCACTCCCCGTGATCACGGGGTGGCAATTGGTTGTCCCACCCGTCCTCATGCCCCCTTATGCTTTGCCACTTACCCTCCATGCGTTGGAAAGGGCAGGTGGCGGGTGTGGAGAACATGGGCATTAATGCCGAGGCAGAAAATTGGGCGCTTGTGAATTGGGGGAGCAGGTCGGTTCTGATTCCCCACGCTTCAAGAAGCCGCATTGGTTGTGCGGGGCAGCCACCCCTTGGGCTGGGTGACTAGGCCCCGACCTCTCTCCTCTATAAATGGGGGAGAGGAATGGTGCTTCTCCACACCCGCCCTCCTTTCCCCCTCTTGCTCGCCATCTTCTTCCATCTCTCCATGGTGAAGGGGCGCGCTAGCACCTCGATGGTGGCGACAAGGGCTCCTGCTCGACAATGTGTCCCTCCTTCCTCGGAGCCTCCAACGGCGGAACCCACTACGACGGGGAGAGGAAGGGGACGGGGCCGAGGTTGTTGTGGTGCTCGGGGAGGAGGCGGACGGGGTGGCGTATCCGTTGCGCTCCCGCCGACGACCCCTCCTTTTATGGGCGACCACATCGGGCACCAACCATATGAGTTCTTCATCAGGCTGCATAAGCGTGTGTGTAGTCGCCTTTGGCTTCCGACTCCGTTCGCTCGGGTGATGGAGGAGGAGGCCCCGCGGGCCTTGAGGCTTCACATGAGGGACTGCGGGAACGGCAGAATGTGGGCTAACATCGACTTTCCCCGCCCTCACGTCATGTATCTTCGTCAGGGATGGAAGGCCTTCGTGCGTGCCCACAGCTTGATGGAGGGACATATTATCTATTTTAAGTTAATGAAGAGCGGCCTCCTCTCTGTCAAGGTCTTTGGGAACTCCAAAATTCGCCTAGGGTGCTGCGTGGAGAGCTCCACTAACGACGAAAGCTCCTCCTCGAGCGACAGTGGCGAGGAGGACAGCGCCAGCGACGATGATGACAGCGGGCGGGAGGACGACGACTCTGACTTTGTCTGACCGCTAGTGGCTGCACCATCGTCTGGCCCACTCCCTCCCGTGGCAAAACGCCTTGCCGGGGCCTCGTCCTACTATCGCTGGTGACGGTGGTTGGCGGGCTTCCTCATCAACCTCCCCATCGCCCAGTTTCCCATGTGCGTTACCTTGTGCGGCCTGCCGTGCATGGACAGGAATGGGACAAGAACGGGGATTAGGAGTCACTTATCTTTTTCTCAATTTGTAGGCACTTGACAAATCTTAACTTTCTAGGAAATGTACTCTACTGAGCCCATGCTTATGGTCTGTAATATCTATACTTGCATCAGCATATCAATGAAAAAGATGAGCTTTCGCCGGGAACTCATGCACGTGTATGCTCATGCAGAGGTAAAATGCCCCTTTAATGAAAAATAAATGAGTCCCCCCGGCAAGTTACCTTGCCGGTGCCCTGTGCCTGCCGGAGAATCACATTTGCCGGGTTACAGGCGCAGTTTCCAGCCCTTGCTAAACTCTTCTTTTGCCCATGGTTACTGCCATTACCCCGACCGAAGCAGCGTTCGAGTTGGGGATGGGAGTACCCAAGTTTAGATAGAGTGGCAAGGTTTTCTAATGCGCAAGTCACAAATTACGAACATGAATGGGCAGGGGAGGAACTTTATCTGATTAAGTTGTTGATGGAGACACCGCGCCAAGCAGTCTTCTCAATCTCTTGCCGGGGTGTTGCCACTTCGGCCGGAGGGAGGGGATGACAGGGGCATGTAATCTTGGCGGTTTCCCAACACCTGTTAGAATCTAAGGTAGCACAATATCCTAGACAAGTACGCATGCATACATATGCATAAACATGGAAACTAGCAGGAAACTGTACAAGCTAAAAACTATCTTGCTGCATGAAGGGTCCTCGCCTGGCTCTGTACATAGGGTTACATGCCTTGCCGGCAAGGCTGGTACAAAAAGCGGGTTGCCAGAGCCCTCGGCCACCGCGCCCTAGGGGTAAAACTTGCGAAGATGTTCGATGTTCCAGGAGTTGCTCGCTGTAATGCCATCTTCGGTCTCCAGGCGGACTGCGCCGGGCCTGGTGACTCGTATTACCCGATAGGGGCCTTCCCACTTTGGTGTCAACTTGTTTGAATTCTTGGTGGACTGAACGCGCCGAAGAACAAGGTCGCCTTCCTCAAGGCTTCGGGCGTGAAACTTGCGGCTATGATAGCGGCGCAAGGCTTTCTGGTAGCGAGCAGCTCGCACAGCAGCTCAAAGACGATCTTCCTCAAGGAGCATTGCATCATCTTGGCGCAACTGCTCTTACTCAAGTTCATCATAATTGAGCACTCGAGGTGACCCGTATATGAGTTCAGTGGGGAGAACTGCTTCTGCCCCGTAGACCAGGGCAACGGGTGTCTAGCCAGTGGCTCGATTTGGTGTCGTTCTGATTGACCAAAGAACCGTTGGCAACTCATCAATCTAGTGCCTTCCACACTTTCCCATCTTGTCGAAAGTCCTTGTTTTGAGGCCTCGCAACACTTCAGCATTTGGCCTTTCTGCTTGGCCGTTGCTTCTTGGATGAGCAACAGAAGCAAAACATACCTTGCTGCCAAGGTCCTGGATATAATGCATGAAGGTGCGGCTCGTGAACTGTGTGTCATTGTCGATGATCACCCTGTTTGGCACACCAAAACGGCAGACAAATCCCTTAAAGAACTTGATGGCTGATTGTGCTGTCACCTTCCTCACTAGCTCCACTTCCGGCCACTTTGTGAACTTGTCAATCGCGATGTACAAGTACTCAAAGCCCCCGGCAGCGCGGGGAAAGGGGCCCAGTATGTCGAGCCCCCATACTGAAAATGGCCAGGAGAGAGGGATTGTTTGAAGGGCTTGAGCTGGTTGATGAAGCTTCTTTGAATGAAACTGGCACGCTTCACACTTTGGTTTCTTCTGGGGCTCAACGGTAAGGACCAAATGCATGCTTTCTGCTGTGGGGGCAGCTACCTCGACGGCAAGGGCCTGGGCCCCTGTCGGGGGCTGCTGCTCATCAGCGGGCTTAGGGTACCTAGCAACTCCTTTGCCGGCGGCTCCTCATAGCTCTGCGGGAAAGTACTTGTGGGGCCCTGCTTTCCTTCGCTTGCTCTGCTCCGCTGATGGCTCGACCGATGGCTGAGTTAATTGAAGCACAAAGATACCTGGTTCCACAGGTAGCTTGAGGGTAGCGCGTTTTGACAGGTCATCGGCAATGCTGTTCTCTGCTCGAGGAACATGCTCTGCTCACTTCATCCACGTAAGCCTCCATCAGCGGGCTCTGATGATCCTTGTTGACTTACCTGACAACAAGTTGTGAATCTCCTCTGAGAATAAGCTTCCTAATCCCAAGGTCAGCTGCAATCCTGAGACCAGCAAGCAGCCCCTCGTATTCGGCGGTGTTGTTTGTCGACCTCTCCTGGGGGAACTGCATCTGGATCACGTACTTGAGGCATTCTCTAGTGGGCGCGACGAGCAATACGCTGGCACCCAAACCTTGTAATGAGAAGGCTCCTTCAAAGTACATAATCCAATGACTACTTGCCTCTTTGCTGAGAAGGGTGGTTTCTTGAACTTCTTCGTCGGGCGTGGATGTCCATTCTGCTATGAATTCCGCCAATGCTCTGCTCTTGATCGTCGAGGTACTTTCAAATCTGAGCCCAACGCTTGACAACTCCATTGCCCACTCCACAATCTTCCCCGTCGCATCTGGATTGTGAAAAATCCGTTGCAATGGGAGGCAAGTGACGACGGTGATCTCATGTGCTTGAAAATAATGACTCAGCTTTCTCGAGGCCATAAGGAGGCCGAAAAGCAACTTCTGCAGCCCAGAGTACCCTGACCTAGCCCCCTGCAAAAGGGAGCTGACAAAGTAGACTGGATGCTGCACCATCTTCTTCTTCTGCTTTACCTCGCCTGCTTGCACAGATGCTGTTTTGCCGGGATCGGATCCTCTCGGGGGTTCACGGTTGCCGGGATCGGATCCTGCCGGGTCCAGCTCTTCTCCTAAGGACCTTGCCGCTGTTGTCGCCTCCTCCTCAACTTCCCTCTGCGCCACTAGCGCAGCATTGACCACTTGATTTACCGCCGCCAAGTATAGCAGCAACGACTCTTGTGGTTTGGGTGCGACCAGTATTGGCGTAGAGGAGAGGTATCTCTTCAAATCTTGTAGTGCTGCCTCTGCCTACGGGGTCCATTTCATTGGACTGGCCTTTTTCAAAATCTTGAAAAAGGGGAGGGCGCGCTCAGCAGATTTAGAGATGAATCTGCTCAGGGTAGAAACGCAGCCGGCGAGCCTCCGGACATCCTTATCCCGTCTTGGAACTTCAATTTGATCGATTGCTTTGATCTTGTCGGGATTTGCTTCGATCCCGCGTTGAGACACAAAGAACCCAAGAATCTTGCCGGACGGAACACCGAACATGCACTTCTCTGGGTTGAGCTTGAGGTTGATCCTGCACAAGTTCGCGAAGGTTTGTTCCAAGTCCTCCATGAGCGTAGCCTTGTCTTTGGTTTTGACCACTATGTCATCCATATAAGCTTCCATATTTCTATGGAGCTGGGGCTCAAAACAAATTTGGATTGCTCGAGCAAATGTTGAACCAACGCTCTTCAACCCGAAAGGCATTCGTACAAAACAATACGTACCACATGGGGTGATGAACGTTGTTTTCTCTACATCTTCCTTCGTCATGAAGATCTGATGATACCCTGAGTAAGCATCAAGGAACGACAGCAGGTCGCACCCAGCAGTGGAGTCCTCTATTTGATCGATACACGGTAATGGGAAAGGATCCTTCGGGCAGGCTTTATTGATATCAGTATAGTCAATACATAGCCTCCACTTCCCATTTGCCTTACGACCGGATTGGCCAACCACGTCGGGTGGAGAACTCCCTTGAACAAACATGCCGCCTCCAACTTCCTGATCTCCTCGATGATAAACTCTCGTCGCTCCAAAGATTGCTTTCTGACCTTCTGCTTGACGGGCCGTGCATGAGGGCAGGCTGCAAGATGGTGCTCAATCACCTCCCTGGGAACGCCGGGGATGTCGGATGCTTGCTATGCAAACATGTTGATATTCGCCCGCAGGAAGGCGACGAGCGCGCTTTCCTATTTGTTGTCAAGGGTGGAGCTTATGACGAAAGCTCTGCCCGTGCCATCCTCCTTGACGGACACCTACTTGGTTTCCGGTGGGGCCTCCTTGGAATTTTTGCTCTTGCCGGTAGAGCTGTCTGGTACACCTCCTGCGGAAACAAAACATTCCAAGGAGGCACATTTGCCGGAGAGAGTACATGAGCCCTTGCCGGAGCTAGGAGTCTTGTCGGTGGCCGAAGCCTTACTGGTCCTTGTCTGTGTCAAAACCGGCGGATCTCGGGTAGGGGGTCCCGAACTGTGCGTCTAGGCAGATGGTAACAGGAGACTAGGGACACGATGTTTTACCCAGGTTCGGGCCCTCTTGATGGAGGTAAAACCCTACGTCCTGCTTGATTGATATTGATATTGCGGATATTTACAAGAGTGGATCTACCACGAGATCAAGGAGGCTAAACCCTAGAAGCTAGCCTATGGTATGATTGTAATGGTTGTTGTTGTGTCCTACGGACTAGAGCCATCCGGTTTATATAGACACCGGAGAGGGCTAGGGTTACATAGAGTCGGTTACAATAGTAGGAGATCTACGTATCCGTATCGCCAAGCTTGCCTTCCACGCCAAGGAAAGTCCCATCCGGACACGGGACGAAGTCTTCAATCTTGTATCTTCATAGTCTTGGAGTCCGGTCGATGATGATGATGATAGTCCGGCTGATGATGGTAGTCCGGCTATCGGGACACCCCCTAATCCGGGACTCCCTCAGTAGCCCCTGAACCAGGCTTGAATGACGATAAGTCCGGCGCGTATATTGCTTGGCATTGCAAGGCGGGCTCCTCCTCCGAATGATAGAAGATTGTGAACACCAGGATAGTGTCCAACTCTGCAAAGTAAATTCCACTTTCCACCGTAGAGAGAATAATATATACACAAGTTCAACCTGCTGACGTTTTTTTTGTGGCATGACGTCACGCCATTACCAAGCCCTTACTTGAATCGTTTTTTACTCTACCACCTCAGCGCATTTAGCGAAGCGGTTTCCTTGGCACGTCTTGTCGAAGCAGAGATCGTGTTCCCCCTTAATCCGGGATTCTCATCAATACGGACGTGGGTAACCCAACCGCGCCCGTCGCCACGCCCCCTCTATCGAAGGCGAGTCCCAAACGGTCATGGAGACGGCTCTCGGTATTCTCCCTCTTTATAACGGGACCAAGGCTCGTTTCTTTTCTTCAATCCTCCATCGAATCCTCTCCCCGCTCCAAGTTCCAGGACTTAGAGCTCCAGAGTCGAGCGCTTCGGACCTTCAACGATGTTCGGTTCCGACCTCCAGGGCTGGTGGATGCCCTCCTCCATCACGGAGGAGGACATTCTAAAGCTGCGGGAGGCCAAGTACCTGGCTTATGAGATTTCGCACAGGTTGCCTGCCGAAGGGCAGGCCATTCCCACCCCCGAGCCCGGCGAGTATGTCGTTTTTGTATCCCACCTCCGTCGGGGTTTAGGCTTCCCGATGGATCCTTTTGTGAGAGGGCTCATGTTTTACTATGGGTTGGAATTCCACGATTTGGCTCCGGAGTCCATCCTCCATATTTCCGCATTTATTGTCGTCTGCGAAGCCTTCCTCCGCGTCACCCCTCACTTCGGCCTGTGGCTGAAGACCTTCAATGTGGCACTGAAGATGATCGGCGGGCGTCAAGCGGAGTGCGGCAGGGCGGCCATAAGTAGGAGGGCCGATGCCCCGTGGCCCACTGGCTCCTTCCAAGAGGAGCTCGGCCCGTGGCAGCAAGAGTGGTTCTATATTACCGTTCCGAGGGGCCGCAGACAAAAGCCGCCGCCCTTATTCCGCCCGGGACCTCCACGACGGTTGATGTCGTGGATCAACCAAGGGCTCAACTGGGGGCCGTCAAAGGACGTGCCCCTACTGCAGGGCCGGATTCGAGATCTCCAAATGAGGGAGGTTGATATGGTGGTGGTAATGCAGGTTATGCTGATTAGGCATCTCCCGCCCTGCAAACGCCGCCCTCTCCGGCTGTGGGAGTTCAATCCGGAGGGCCCACGGATTCTTCAACACTTCATGGGTATGACACCCCTGGAGATATACAAATTATTCTTCGGATCGCAAGAGGCGCGTCCGGAATTGACCGAGGATGCTGGCCTAAGCTGCAATCGCATGGATACTCAAGTAAGTAGTTCCAAGTCCGGACATATCGTTTGTTTGCCTTTCGATGATTCGCCTTATGACCAACTTCTTTCTAAACAGGAGTGGATAGCGGAAGCAAAATTGATATGGTGTCCGGCCCCCCTCCCCGAGACCGCGCCGAATTCCGTGCTGGTCCGGATGCTTGAGGTTGCGCCTCCAGAGGAAGGCGAAGGGGAAAGCAGGAAAGCTACTGCCTCGCCTAAGGAGGCTCTTGAAAGAGGGGGGATCGAGAATCCCTCCCTCCAAGGGGAGAAGAGGACTGCCTCCGAGGACCCGGGGGCAAAAGCCCCTAAACGGGGGAAGAAATCTTCGCCAGAGGGTCCTGCATCCGGGGAGCCCCCGGCCGCACAATATCCCTTAAAGAATCAGCCCTCCAACGAGCCGTAAGTAGAAAGAAAGGAGTTTTATAATAAGGGACATCCCTATTTGTGCTTCTGAGGATAACTAAAGTTTTTACCTTGTAGTTCGGATCTCCGTCCTTCGCAAATGAGCTCGTCTTCGGGGGACCTTCGTCCGGAGATGATGGAGAGCGAGACGCCTCCGTGATAGGGCGGACGAGCCTGAAGTGTCATCACGGAGGGAGCCCCCTGGTTTGGCAAAGTCGGATAGTTGGGCGCCAACTGGTGTACGGCTGAAGGATCTGCTTGAGAAGGCGTCTATCTCAGAAGATCACCACGCATTGATGAGCATGGTGATTGAAAGGATTTCATCCGCCGAAGGCGGGTTGCATAATGCCGTCAGGAGTTTGCTGGCGGGGTTTTAGGTACGTAAAAATGACACACCTTTTAACAGTTTTGCATATAGAATGCGCCCTGTATAGATAGTAGCCCCTGAGACTCGGTAGGTTGTCGAAATCGACAGCGTGCCGAGGATCAAAATCGCAGGTTTAAATTTCCGCCGTGCCGATGCAGGTGGCGGGTCGTCTGGGGGCCAGCCGGACTGATGGAGTTGCTGAACTAAAGCGGCAACTCGCTGTTGTAGATGCGGACATCATGCTGGTCAACAGGCGACTTGATGAGTCGCAAGGTAAGTGTTTCTGTGCGGTCACTTGGTAAGGGAGCCGAAGCCAGCTTCTTACAACATGTGTGTGAAATGCAGATAGTGCCGCTGCTGTGGAGAGCCTTCAGACCAAACTTGCTCAAGCCAAGGAGCAGCCTAGAAGGAGTAATGCGGTGGCCTCGAGGGCGGCCGAGGAGTTAGCGGCCGAAAGGGTCGCACACTGCCGGAGCAGGGAAGAGATGGCTGAAATGGCCGTGAAGTTAAAAGATGCTACCGACCGCAATGAGGCTCTTGGGAAGGAGCGCCTAGCGGGGCAAGAAGACCTGGGGAAGGCCACCGCCGAAGCCAAGGATGCCCGCTCTGCAATGCGGGCTATAAAGGAAGAGCTGCGCCAGGCCGGAGATATTGTAGCTGGCAAGCCTTTTCTGCTGCGCCGAAGGTTTATGGACCCAAAGTATGCTCAGCTGGGCCAACTGTGGGGTCCAGAGGACCCTTATATGGACTTAGCAGCGAGTGCGGCGGATGCCGTTGTGCATTTTCGAAGCCAAAAGGATCACAAGACGGAAGAGCTGTTTTGGTCTCAATTCCATTGTCCGGAGTGTTCACTTCCGCTGACCGACCATTTGGCCGAGTGGGCTGAGCTAAATAGGTTGTCCAGGCTTGCTATGACGGATATAGTGACCCATGTCTGGCCGGATAGGCCCGAGCCGAAGAGTTACTTTGGCTTATTGCAGCAATTTCTTGGGGCGGTGCCGCATATCAAGGCGATGAAGCGGTCGGCCTGCATAGAGGGTGCGCGGATGGAACTCGCCCGTGTGAAGACACATTGGACAGAGATGGATGCCACCGCTGTTGCGACCCCGGGTTCGGACGATAACCGGTTACCCGCCAAGCACTATTTTGGCGAAGTGCTGCGTGGTGCTCGTGTAATAGAGTCGGAGTGCTCAAAAAATGTTATGTTCGAATGAACGCTTTTATGATGTAAAACAATATTCATGATGTAAGCGCCTTTTATACTTGTGTGTTCAAGTAATGGAATATATCCTATGCGGCCGTTCATGTATACGTGTGTATAACCTGAAAGATGGCAGTCGTCGGCTTCAGCCCCCACGCACAAGGTGCGGGGGTGTTCGCAAAAAAAAGGCGCGTTTTCACACTTAATCTGACGTCTCGGTCCTGTAAAGGAGGTGGTAGCATAGCAAACGAGGCAACTGGACTATAATGCTTTATCACTTTCACTTAGCCATGGAGTTCGAGGGTGGGGCTATGACATAGCCCCTGTGGGCACCCCGCTCTCCGAATTTGGGGCGCGTATGTGCCTGACCGGGAAACGGCCCTTCGTCAAAGCGGAGGAATTTTAAACATTCCCATGGTCGATCGAGTGGTTGACCAGTCTCTCGCTGTATCATGACAGTCAGTTTTCGACTTTCTCTACTGAGGTGCTCGCCCAGCCGAACTGGGGCACAATCGCAGCAGTTCTCCTGGTGCCGCGTTAGCCAGTGATACGGAATGTAAGGCAGCAAAACACAGGAGCCAGGCAAACCCAACATTTGACCAAAGACATGATTCGGAGCTGATGCATATAAGGCCTAACTCGAGACGCCGAACACTCCCGAAGGTGTTCGGGCTTTACAATAGCGGGCAAAACAATGCCCTAAGCCCCTTGTGTCCAGGTACGGGCAAGTTCTTCTGGCGCGGCCGATGCCAAAACGCCAGTCTCCACTCTGGTTATAATGAGAAACCAGGGGATTATAGCAACAAGAGACAGTAAGAAAGGTTTACGTAGGGTCTTAGTCTGAAAAGAGTCCTTGCAACGGGTCCCTACTGCACGTCTGCGCCTGTGTCTCCGTTGTGCCGTATCCTGGACGGGTGTGCACGCTGTTCATCTGTAAAAAGAGAGGAACTTAGTTTGAAAAGAAATTGTGCGAGAAAGTGCATAAAAAATTGAAATATAGATTAATAAAGTTGAGCCTATGCTAGCTCATTATGGCTTATATGTACAAACCCTTGTGAGGGGGTGTGCGGCTAGGTAGCCCCTAGCTTATTTATTCCGGACTCGTCCAGCCGTGTCCAGGGTCTCAGGCGACCTTTTAATGAAATGATGCCACGTGGACCGGGCATTTTAAGCGTAAGAGACGCGTAATGTGGTATTGCATTGAAGCGGACGAAAGCTTCCCGTCCCAGTGATGCTTGATAGCTACTTTAAAATGGGGCGACATGAAAGGTTAGCTTTTCTCGTCGGAAGTTGTCAGGTGACCCGAACACAACTTCTAGTGATAATGCACCTGTGCGCCTGGCGTAAGGGCCTGGCACCACTCCTTTGAAGGAAGTGCGGCTATGCCGAATTGTAGTAGGGTCTATCCCAACTTGCGGATTGTGTCCGGATATAGCAGGTTTGAGTCACTGCCGCCGTCCATCAAAACCTGCGTGAATTGCAGTCCGTCTATTATGGGATCCAATATCAGGGCAGTCTATCCTGCGTTTCGGATACTTCTGGACTAATCCAGATGGTCGAAAGTGATTGGTTTTGACATCCAATCTCGGTGTTCCGCTAGGGTGGTCCGTGCGACACTTGTCTTAGCGAGTGTCGTGTTGGTTTTTCGTACTATCACATGAAGCGAGTTGACTGTTTTGACTTCTTGTGGGAAAGTCTTTTGACTTCCGGTGCTCTGCTGGTGGGGTTCGTCATCATCCTCGCTTGGCATATCGAGCCCCTTGTGTCCGGCGTTGAGTCTGCCAGACTGTTTAAAAACCCAACAATTTCGGTTGGTATGGTTTGCAGGCCTTCCGGAGGTACTGTGGATTTGACATATCCGATCTAAGATTTTGTTTAAATTTGACAGCTCGTCACTGTTGTCCTTAAGAGGCAGTGTTTTATTGTTTGGCTGCGAGCTTTTGAATCCGGCATTGACCGCCGTGCCCTTTGTGCTTTTTTCTTTATTCCAGCGCTGATCTTTCCCGCGCCGTGATTTTCTGTTTCCATCTCTGATCTCGGATGTACTCGGGTCGCTGGTGCTGCATCTTGCTAGCCAGCTGTCTTCTCCTGCGCAAAAGCGTGTCATGAGGCTTGTTAGCGCGGCCATTGTTCTTGGCTTCTCTTGGCCGAGGTGTCTGGCGAGCCATTCATCTCGGACGTTGAGTTTAAAAGCTGCTAAGGCTTCCGCGTCCGGACAATCGACTATCTGGTTCTTTTTGGTAAGGAACCTGTTCCAGAATTTGCGCGCTGACTCTCCGGGCTGTTGGGTTATATGACTCAGATCGTCTGCATCCGGAGGGCGGACATAAGTCCCTTGGAAATTTGCTCTAAACGCGTCCTCAAGCTCTTCCCAACTTCCAACAGTGTTTTCTGGGAGGCTTTTGAGCCAATGCCGAGCTGGCCCTTTGAGCTTGAGGGGTAGGTATTTTATGGCGTGGAGATCATCTCCTCTAGCCATGTGTATGTGTAGTATGTAATCTTCTATCCAGACTCCGGGGTCTGTTGTGCCGTCGTATGCCTCTATGTTTATGGGTTTGAACCCTGCTGGAAATTCATGATCCAGCACCTCATCGGTAAAACATAGCGGGTGTGCAGCGCCCGTGTATTTGGGTGTGCCGCTGTCTTGGAACACTTGTCGTGTTGTGTTACTTCCTGGGGCCCTCTTTTTTGGCCCGTAGATGGACCTAGTTGGGCCGTCCGTTTTCCCAGGATAATAAGTCGGCTTGTGTGCGGCACCGCTTGTCGCTTTTGGCCTGTCATCTGGCCGTCTATCCGGCCAGGCGGACTCTTTATTTTTTGACTGTGAGGGTTCCATGGCTTCCTCGTCAAATTCTGGCAGCAACCTGCGCTTCGGGTAGCTCTTTGTTTGATGGCCATTGCCATATTTGTCTGCGGTCTTGAGTACTTTTCTCCACTTCATTCTGAGTATGTCTTCCGCTTTTTTGAGATTCCGTTTTTCCTTCTTCAAACTTCTTGCAGTGGCGACGAGTCTTTTGTGAAGGTTCTTATGCTCCGGTGTTGTGTCCGGACTGTTGATTGCTCCGTGAGGTGGTTGATTATCCAGTTCGTCTTGTTCCGATGGTTTGCCCTGCTCTATCGCTGGGTCGTTAGGAGTGCTGCTTTGATCGAGGCGGGACTTAGGGCGGCGTCTATGTCGCCGTTTTGGTTGTTTATCGGCAGGATTATCCTCTACCGCGTCCCGTTGTTCCTCGTTATTGCTTCCCTTTGGGGTGTCCACCATATGTATGTCATGTGACGAGGTGGCCTTCCAGTGCCCTGTAGGCGCTGGTTCTTGATTGTCTCCGGCATCGTCGTCCATACCGTTGATGTCTTCGGAGTCGTAGTTTAGCACGTCGGTTAGATCGTCGACAGTGGCTACGAAGTGGGTGGTGGGTGGGCTCTGAATTTCTTCATTGTCCGCGTCCCGACCATCCTGGCCGTAGTTCGGCCAGGGCTCTCCGGATAGTGAGAGATGCTTCAGTGAATTTAAGATATCGCTGAAGGGTGAGCGCTGAAAGGTGTCCGCAGCGGTGAATTCCATGATCTTCGCCCAATCGGATTTGACTGGCAGGGGCACAGGAGGTTCGGAGTCCGGCAGGGGGTCCGGCACCTCGGAGTCATGGGCTTTATGCGGGACAAGGTAAGCATTCGGCTCCATTGCCATGGAAGTTGCAGCTCCCGAGGCGGTGTCCAGCCATCCGTCCTCGATCCGTGCGATCGGCTCCGGACTATGGGTTGGAGCGGATTCGTGTGCGGCCTCCAAGGTGCTGTTCGGCGGCAGAGTTAGGTCGTGCCCATCGTGACAGCGCGGCACGCTCGGCTGTGGCTCAGATCCATCGAAGATCAAGTGCCCGTGGATATCGGCCGTGAAGTTTAGGCTTCCAAACCTGACCTGACGGCCAGGGGCGTAGCTTTCGATCTGCTCCAGATGGCCAAGTGAGTTGGCCCGCAGTGCGAAGCCGCCGAATACGAAGATCTGTCCGGGGAGAAAAGTCTCACCCAGGACTGCGTCGTTGTCCATCGAAGAGGCCATCAAGCCTATCGGTGACGACATAGAGGAACTCTCAATGAAAGCACCAATGTCGGTGTCAAAACCGGCGGATCTCGGGTAGGGGGTCCCGAACTGTGCGTCTAGGCAGATGGTAACAGGAGACTAGGGACACGATGTTTTACCCAGGTTCGGGCCCTCTTGATGGAGGTAAAACCCTACGTCCTGCTTGATTGATATTGATATTGCGGATGTTTACAAGAGTGGATCTACCACGAGATCAAGGAGGCTAAACCCTAGAAGCTAGCCTATGGTATGATTGTAATGGTTGTTGTTGTGTCCTACGGACTAGAGCCATCCGGTTTATATAGACACCGGAGAGGGCTAGGGTTACATAGAGTCGGTTACAATAGTAGGAGAACTACGTATCCGTATCGCCAAGCTTTCCTTCCATGCCAAGGAAAGTCCCATTCGGACACGGGACGAAGTCTTCAATCTTGTATCTTCATAGTCTTGGAGTCCGGTCGATGATGATGATAGTCCGGCTGATGATGGTAGTCTGGCTATCCGGACACCCCCTAATCCGGGACTCCCTCAGTCCTCTTCCCGATGGCAGGAACAGGTGCCTTGGCGGCAGATGCTGCAACCCCCTCTCGGTACAACTGATCAGCTCAGATGAGCGCATCCTTCCTATCGCAGCAGACGGTGATGATGCTCATTGGGCCAGGCATTTTTCAGCTTGTTGTAGGCATAGTGCAACATCGCCATGAACTTGGCTAGCGCGGGGCGGCCAAGGATCCCGTTGTATGGCAACGGTATCTCAGCGACATCGAAAACGATCCTCTCCATCTTGTAGTTGAGGTCCCGACCAAATGTAACCGGTAGCATAACCTTTCCCTTGGGCTGACTCCTCCCCGGATTGATCCCTTGGAACGTGCCCGTCTCCTCGAGATCACCATCGGGGATCTGTAGCCTCTTGACCATGTTGGGTGAGATCAAGTTAAGGCCGGCCCCACCGTCAACTAACATATTCTTCACCTTGAGGTTGCGTATTGTTGGGGATACCAAAAACGACAAACACCCGAACGCAGTGATGCGATTAGTGTGATCCTCGGCGTAAAAAATGATAGGCGTGCAATACCACCTCAATGTCTTCTGGGCATCGACCATTGGTTCCGTCGCATTAATCTCACACGCCCACTGTTTCAGTTGGTGGTGGGAAGATTGTAGCAAAGCACCTCCATAGACACAAATGACTTCTGTCGCCTTCTGGATCTCATGCTCGGTGGATTCGTCATCATCATCATGATCGTCATCCTCCTCTTTCTTGTCGCGGCCTCGGGCAGACCTCTCTTGTTGCTTTTCCTTGTTGCCACGTCCTCCTTGGCCGCCACGCTTCTTGCCGGACCCTTCAACACCTCCCTCGCCCTTCTCCTTATCTCGTCTCTCGTACTCAGCCCTTTGCTTCTCCATTAGAAGCTCCACTTGGCGGCAGTTCTGGAGGTCGTGGCCCTTGTTACGGTGAATCTTGCAGTACTGCTTGTTGGAGCCCTCTGACTTGCCGGCAACCATCAAGGCCCTGCAGGCGTCGCACCCGGCAACCTCCTTGTCGGGGTCGTCTACCTTGGCCTTCTTGGCGGTGTCAGGGTCGCCGGATTCCTCAACGGCAAGCACGGTCTTTCCCTTGCACTTCCTATTACACCACCGGCCTTTCTTCGCTGGGGCGTCGATGTCTTCGTCTTCTGAGTCACTTCCCACATCGGCGTCTTTGCCGGGGTACTTCCTTCCTTCCTCCGCTTGGGCGCATCAGTCAGCCAGAACGTACAACTCGGCAACATCTGCGACCTTGTTCATGGCCAACTCTTCACGCATCTTTCGATTGCGCACGTTCTGGTGGAACACGCTGATGACAGGGGCGGGATGAACATCAGGGATGTTGTACTGCACATGGCTAAAGCTCTGTATGTACTTGCGCAAGGATTCACCGTCTCTTTGAGGGATCACGTGCAAGTCACTTGCTTGCCCATGAACTACATGGACGCCTGTGAATGCACTGACAAACTCGAGGAACATGTCGGACCAAGAGGCAATGGAATCTATCGGCAGATGCATCAACCATGACCTGACGTTGGGCTTAAGTGCCAACGGGAAATAGTTGGCAATTATCTTGTCGTCTCGTGCCCTGGCAGCTTGCATTGCAATAGTGTAAACGCTCAAGAACTTAGACGGGTTAGTCTTGCTGTCATACTTCTCTGGGACCTCTGATTTGAACATGCGGGTGTTGGCCACTAGAATTGCCGCAGCTCGCGGGTGAATGCTGGACAAGTGATTGCATATGGCAAGTCACTAGCATCTCCCGGCGCAGGCATGTACTCAGCAGGCCCAGCACGCCTATCGGGCTGGTGACGTGCTTCCCGTCGCTGTTCGATAGTAGTTCGGGCGTCCTCCTTGAGGCGCTCTTGAAGAACTTGGTGCTGGTCACGGTGCGTCCGTGGGTCTGACGATGCTGTGGACACGTTGTCCTGGGCGTCGGCAGACGGGCCGACCGTGGCGGAGGGGAGTGCACCGTGGTTGTGGCGCCCTCGACCCTTCCACTGCCTGCACGCATTGGCTCGTCATTTCGGTGCCGTGAGGGGCTTGCTCCCTGGTGGCCATCTCTGTTGGCATGGCCAATGAGGCTTTGGATGGCAGCCCTCCACTCTTCTTGCTTCTCCAAGGCAGGAGGAAAGTCGAGGAGCATCTACGCTCACAACAGCGCTTCCGCTTGTGTGGGTGGCAGCAACAGGCGCAAGGAATGGGAGGTACTCGGACTTATAACAATGTTAGAAGGAGTCCCACCTCAATTCCACGGTCGCACGCTCTTCTCGCCTGCATCATGGTGCGCATGTCGGCCCTGCGTATCTTTAGAGTGATGCTGAGATCTCTTGTCATGGCGACGCCCGGTGTCCTCAATGTCGTGGCGCGGTTCGTCGTGCACGCGCTAAGGAGACTGCGGCGCGCGCGTCAACGAGGTTGATCTTCTGCCCTTAGAGGTCCCCGCACCACCCGCAGGTGGCACAACTCCAGCCTTGGGCACGGCGGCGCGCCGACCTTCATCGCCGCTGCGGTGGACGCCGGTGGCCTGGCTTCTGGTATTCGGATGATGTGGACGATCTTGATCTCCTCCACCACTAGCGCCTGCCACATCGCCTGCTTGCGCGGGTACGGGTGGAGCGGCCCCCGACAGGCCAACCGCCGTGGACGTCTTCTTCTTCGGAGCCATAGCGATGAAGGAGCTATTGTACTAACTACATACCAGATTCTCACAACTAAAGGCCTGCATGACCAAAGATGTCGGGGAAACCGATCACCTATGGGGTCACTAGCTAGGATCCCTTGTACGTTCGGCGGTTGATTAGTTGCACGAAGAGCAGGTCGAGTTGTTAGCACATAGAAGGTTTTTATCCAGGTTGGGGCCGCGGAGATGCGTAATACCCTAGTCCTACTTTATCTGGTTATATTAGTGTTCTTGAGCTTTTGAACTAGCTATAGTGCATGCCTTCATCCAAAAGTCTGAATCCCCTCTTTGCGCGCCTCGGGCCTCCTTTTATACACAAAGGGGTCGCCACAGTGGCACACAGGAGGTGGCAAGCTATAGTGGTATGAGCTTATCGCTCGATCTGCATAGGACAAGTGCATTTAATGCGACGCCTACATGTCCTCTCGCTTTATTGGGGATGGCAACAAAGGCCATCCCGTCCTTCACCGCTTCCCCTCACCTTGCCACGCGTCTGGGCCGATGAGGCATGTAGCGCCACACTGGCCAACCAGCTGCTGTGTTGGCAAAGTGATAGGCTTCCACGAAGATCTGCAAGCCGCCACGCAGGCGCCTGCTTCACTGGCATGATTATCACCGTGTTGGAGAGGTGGTGAGGTGGCAGAGCCCTGCCGAGCGCGGGCCTGGCTGTAGCCCAGCGATAGTCCCCGGCAAGGCTTGCCGGGTGCCACGACCGGTTTTCCGGGTAATAAATTTCCAGAAAAGACTGTCGTGCTCATCAGCCCCAGGATTACTGTTAGCTGATGAGGCTCCAACTTGATACAGAAATTCCAAGTAGAAAACAGAATATGTAGTACAAGACCATTCTGGCCTGTGAGTACAACAAATGGTTTCTAGTGGTTGATGGCGGAAGCGGGTTGTGAAACATCAGTGTCTATGGGACTCCATTTCCCACGGGAACAACTGACCAGGTTAACTCCTATCTTCGCGAGGCTGCTATCTCCATTACTTAGGTTCCGGGGCTGTCATCGCGTCGCTCCTCTCCGTGCAAGAAAATCTGGCCAAGACAATAGCCAGGGACAAGCCAGTGAGTACTTTGAATGTACTCGCAAACATTATGAACACAGGTATAATATAACAATGATGTGCTGAAAATATTTTATGCTCATGACGCCAGTCACAAAAGATAAAAGAAACTCTGATGCGTGCAAGCAAGTTATTCATAAAAATGCAATAACATGGTAGTATTAAAATTTATGAAACAAATAACAAGCAATGCCACACTCGGGCGTCTTAGCGACACCACAAAAAGGGCTTTAAAAGAAATGCCACAGTCGGGCGTCTGAGCGACACCACATAAAGGGCTTTAAAAAAAATGCCACAGTCGGGCGTCTGAGCGACACCACATAAAGGGCTTTAAAAGAAATGCCACAGTCGGGCGTCTGAGCGACACCACATAAAGGGCTTAAAAAATGCCACAGTCGGGCGTCTGAGCGACACCACATAAAGGGCTTTAAAAGAAATGCCACAGTCGGGCGTCTGAGCGACACCACATAAAGGGCTTTAAAAGAAATGCCACAGTCGGGCGTCTGAGCGACACCACATAAAGGGCTTTAAAAGAAATGCCATAGTCGGGCGTCTGAGCGACACCACATAAAGGGCTTTAAAAGAAATGCCACACTCGGGCGTCTGAGCGACACCACATAAAGGGCTTTAAAAGAAATGCCACAGTCGGGCGTCTGAGCGACACCACATAAAGGGCTTTAAAAGAAATGCCACAGTCGGGCGTCTGAGCAGCACCACATAAAGGGCTTTAAAAGAAATGCCACAGTCGGGCGTCTGAGCGACACCACATAAAGGGCTTTAAAATAAACAATCATAGTGAATATCCCGGAGGTAGAACCATCCCAGAGATACTCGATAATAACAATAATATCACGGGTTAGTCAACAATAGTAATAATCATAGTTATCACAAGTCACGAGTAGCAATTCCATTCCTGGTTAACAGTTTCACCTCCGAAGACCGACACTAAGGCCAAGACTTGACCCATCCCAGACTGTAATCCTTAACCATGGACACGGCTATTCGAATAGGTTTAATCTCTGCAGAGGGTGTACTCTTTACCCACGAGTAACAGATTTCTTTAGCCCATCGGGACTAAATCCGTCTACGGTCTTTTTGTTGAAAACACACCTAACTCGCACACACCAGCTTATCTCATACGTGTCTGGAATCACCCACGACACCTGTTAAGCAAACTCTAAGTGGGGAGGCTACAACCTCGCGTAGCATGGGATCAAATTTATATCGCGCGCTCTAAGGGGTGGCCTCCCCTCTCGGTCCCAACCAGAAACACCCATGCCCCCGGACCAGGTGGCCTGCCTACCAGCTACAACCAGTATCTTCCACCATGGCCTCTCTGTACGGTGTGTGCTAGAAAGAGGTTGACAACTTACTGAACCGTACTCTACTTGCTGTAGAGACGAGTGGTAGTACGAAACAAGTATGGGGTTTACTGGCACAAGACTCGATCTACGGTTGACTCAGGAGGTTTAAGTATTCCCTGCATGATTAGCATGACGAATATAATTCATTCAACAGAGTCACCGCCCATTTCACCTTGCCATGCCATACCAGACATAACCATCCCGACGGAGACCGGCGACAAACTCATGCCTACCCAAGGCAGAGGTTTTCCCGGGTTCCTGCCGGTATGCATGCAAGGCACATGAGGGTGATTATTATCACAAGTATGTCCATTTCCAACAGCATGGAAATCAATAACATGCACCCATGCATATGATCATATCACATGAAATAACAAGTTTCTCCAAAGTGAGGTGATGTTATGAACGTGTCATCGAACACACAAAAATATTATGCCAGGGTTCAGAATGCTTGCCTTCAATGTGTGGAAAGGCAGGGTGCACTCCAAAACTTGAAACATTTCTCCTCTCTTCAAAAATCCTATTTTAGCAATATAATTGAATTAACACACAATTCAAAAACAGCACCAAAAAGTTGTTCTGAAAAGTTTTGCAAATAAATCTTAAAATAAACTAGGACCAAATTTGAGAGAGGTAGGAAAAAGAACCAATTTCATTTGGAGTTGTATTTAAAAAGTTATAGCCAGTCAAAGATTTGGTCAAATCTGTTTTTAATAAAATCAGGAAAAGAAAACGTTTCAAACGAGATTACGCTTTCGGTGCAGAGGAAACGTACTTGCGGCTTTACGCCTCCACTTAACCACGTGGACGGCGCGGGTCACTGACAGTGGGCCGCCTGGCCCACTGGTCAGGTTTGACCAGTCGCCCGCTCTCTCCCTCCTCTGCCCGAGCGGAGCGGGGCTCCGGCGATCGTCGCCGGCGACGGTGGCTCCTCGGGGGGCCAGGGATTCAGGGGGCCGAGGTGGTCCTCCGGTGGTCGTAGGGTCGTCGGGGGTGGAGGATCGCCGGCGGCGAGCTCGCGGCGGAGGAAGCTTCGGGGCGAGTGATTTTCGCGTGGCTCCCGATCAAAATCGAGTAGGGGGAAAGGTTCACGGGAGGATGAGGAAGTTCTTGGTGGAGAGAACGGAGAGGGGGAGGCCCTGGTGGTGCCGAATTGGCCGGGGCAGTGGCGGCGCAGTTGCCGGAGATGGGAAGAAGCCTCCCCGGGTCGATTGGCTGCCATGGGAGACTAGGGGAGCATTCTAAGGTTCCTGTGTGGGGCTCGGGGCCTCCTTTATAGCTCGTCGAGGTCGGTTCCGCGGCGGCCGTGGATAAGCCCTCCGGCGAACCGCCTCTCTGTAGCCAGGGCGACGTGGCGGCGACGAGCGCTAGTGGACACACTCGCGGATGAGCACGCGCTGTTCCAGGGGCCAGGTGGCAAGCGGAGGAAGGTTAGGCGGCGCCGACATGGGCAGAGGCTGTCGAGCGGCGGCGGCGGCTAGCGCTTGGCCTGCCGGGCGTGGCGAGGGGCGGCTTGGCGCGTAGCTCTAAGAAGGGGAGCGCGTGGCGTGATGCCGCGGAGCGAGCCAAAACCGTGGGGCCAGCGTGTCGGCTCGGCGCACGGGTCGTGCAATACGCGCGCTCTGGGCGCGTCCCGTGCACGCACTGAGTGTGCTCGACGAAATGCCAGAGCATGCTAGAGGTCGCGGTTGAGGCTGGGGGTTAACAAGTCTAGGTTTGGGCTTGCAAGGAGATCAGTGGACAAGCTGGTTTGGTCAGGTGATCAGGTTCACAGTGCAAACCAAAAATTCATGCCAAAACAGATCCTACCCATAAGGTGTTTGGCAAAATGCCAAGGGCACTTAGGCAAGTCTTGAAGTGGTCAAAAACTCCAGATGGAAGTCTCTTTAGATGTACAAGAGGGTGGTGAGGTTAGTTGGACAAAAGCAGAAACTTGCTAGTGTAAGTTTTGGAAAACTACAATTCTGGACAGGAAATAAATAGCATTATTTCATGAACCAAAAATGATCCAAAAGGTGCATGCTCCTGGACTTAAGGGTTTAACATGGAGGACTACAAGTAGGAGAAATAATCAAGGGTTAAAGAGCAAGTAAAAATATGGTTGCTGTACAAACCATCAAGTTGGTCCAGAATGGAAATGAGGTTGATTCACTCAATATTTTTAAAGAACAGCACTAGGTTTTTGCATAATGTGGAATCTTAGGCCATTACCATCATCCCATAATTTTGGTGGAGGCTAGAAAGAATTATTTAAAGGAGTTGTAGTGCAAAATGCACTCTGGACCAGAGAAGAAAAATTGAGTGTAGGGCTCAAAATATTTCATGAATGAAATATATTTTTGCATAAGAGTGATTTAAAAACATCACATGACATCTCCAAATTTTTGTGGAATTTTAAGTGAATTTATCAAATGGTTGTAGTTCAAATATGGCCATTTAACCTTGAAAACCATTCTTCAAGAAAGTAAAGATCAAGCAATTAAATTAGTTAATTAGTTATACTGATAAAAGGAAAGTTTTTCTTGAGAGGTTAAACAAGTCCAATAACATATTTGAAAAGTTTTCTCTTTGGGAAAAACTCATCATAACAGGGAAGGAAATGATTTAAAAAAAATCAAAAGGAGCTCAGATATCCAAAGTTTTTAATTCCTGGAAAAAATTTAATTCATTAAAACAAGGCCAAATTTTTGGGGTGTCACAATACTACCCCCTTAAGAAAAATCTCGTCCTCGAGATTTGTTAAAAGCTATGTTAAGAAAATACTACGCAATAAAGATGTGGCTACAGTGAGAGGGCAATAAGTGGTGAAAAACCACAGTGTGAAAACTGGTGCTGCGTGGAAGAGTCTACGGTTCGGGACAAAATCGTGAGATTTCTACGCTGGATAAAAATTTAGAATAACTCCTAAATTTAGATATACGCTGGTCGTACCCGAGAGCACAGTGCTCTCTCTGGCCGACAGGTGGACCCGGGGTCCACTGTCAGTCTCCTCTTCTCCCTCTGGCTCTTTCTCTTCCTCCTCTCTCCCGCGCGCTTTCTCGCGCTTTCTCCACCGGCGATGCCTAACGCGTAGGGCATCTAGGCCGTACCGTGGTAGTGCGCGGCGTGCTAGCTGCCGGTGCAGCGTGCACTCACCTCGCGGGCCAGCGCGCTGTCGGCACTGCTCGCGGATTCGACTCCGAACACCGGCGATCGGCGACGAGCGGCGTTGGTGGACTTCGCCCACCGTACACCGAGCTCGAGCTATAAAATGGCCGGGGTGCCTCTCTCTTCTTCCTCACACCTGGCCTCACTTCTCCTCCTCCTTCTTTCTCCATTACTGCTTACAGAAGCTCGGGTGAGGCTCTAATGGCGGAGGCGATGCCGGACTGGTTTGTGATCCTGATATGCGGAGGGCTGGCGACACTGCTGGGGCTCTCTGTGCTCCTGTGCGCGATGATCTTCGACGAGTGTCGCGACGCTGCGGCTCGGGTGTTGGCTCTCCGCGGTGGTGGTGATCATGAGGAGTAGATGGAGTGTGCCGGGTGCTAACTATTGTTAGGGGGGGATTAGCTGGATGTAACACCGTTGCAAGGTTTTGCAAACAGTGTATGTGTCCGAATGATTATGGTTGTGAGTCTGCTGCGTGGTGCTGTGTGAAATTAAATAATCCACGTCGTGAGAAGGGGCAGGTGTAGAACTTAGGGAAAAGAAATCTCACTCCAGGATTTTGCGAGGGAAAAACAGTTAATTAAAAGGAGCATAAACCACAACAAAAACTACACACATTAGTAGAAGCCAAAATAATTGACTCGTCGCACAAATTTGGGGTACCATGCATAAGATACACGCAAATATAAATGCTGCAAAAACAAATACAGTAGTGACGTCTAAAATGAAAATGGTAACTGGACGGGGTCCTGATAAAATGTCTCTGGTACTGGGATACACTCCTCTTCTATCGGAGGCAGTGGATTGACCAGTCGATGTATGCGTCTCTCCGGGTCGGGTCTCAGTGATCTGCCGATGGCAATCTGAGGATTTAAATCTGCGAGGCTCTGGAGATAATCCATCACTCGCTGGTTCAAATGCTCTTGAGCAATGATGTACTGGATAAGGTTGGCTAGCACTGGGTCTCTCTCAATGTGTCCACCGGGAAAAGATGTTACTTCTCCGGGTGCTGCACGGCTCGGAAAGTAATAATATCCTCGTTCGCGGGCATAGGGTACAACGGATCGAAGACGAGCAATCGCTTCTTTTGCAGCAGCTTTTTTGGCCAAGTGTGGGGTTGGCATAGATTTCCCCACGAAGGAAACTTCTGTTGGATCTTGGTTGGGGTCTATAGGAGGAATGTGTACTGTTGCCCAATATTCCGAGGTTGATGGGGTGATCCTTTATTTGAACAGCTCGTACTGAGGCGGCTGGGTAGAACCCATGGTACTGCGGGTAAAATCCCACAATATTTTGACAAAGCTACCTGGGGTTGCATCTGGGTTCTCAGATGAATGCTGGGGCTCGGCATGACAGGAAAAAGTTGTGAGTGTGGTGCACAAGGTGAGGGTTGCTGGGTAAGGACACAAGGTGGCCTTTATATAGCAATGGAGCCGGATCATTTTACCGTGGTGAAAGGTAATAAATTTGCCAGCTTAGCTCCAAAGGTCGGGTCAGTGTCAGAGATACACATATCTCATAAAGAGACGTGTTACTGTGGTTGTCGTCGGGTTGGTTTTGGCAGTTGTGCCCGGAAAATGTGCAACTATGCGCTGACCAAATATGCAAGGCTACTATTAAAACAAAGGCACAACGACAGGCTGCGTTAATATACACGGTCGCATGATTACAAAGTGAGGATACACTGAAACTCGGTACTACTCTTACGGCTTAGTCTACCTCATTAGTGTCTAAACGGGCGCGCCTGGTGGATGTCAAGGCTTCTCCACGTGTCTCACTGCCGGGATTTGTCGGAGATGGTGGAGGAACTGCAGGGTCGGGGTAGTGATGATGACCATCGCGGGGATTGTTGGCCACAACCCCGTTGGAGTGTGCTCCCAAAAGGCGACGAAGCACTTCTGGGGTCATCAAAGCATCTCGGCTGATGGCTGGAGCTGATCTCGGAGTCTCGATCGGTTCTCCAAACAGCACGACTGGGTTGTCGGCGTTGGGCTCGTTTTCTTCTCTCGCCGGGGCTCGACGAACCAGCTCTCCACGAGCTGCAATTAAATCAATAGTCATTTGGTCGAACAGTGCCTCTAGTGCACTTACATAGCGCACTAGGTGCAACAATGCGGGGTCCGTCTCGTGATCTCCGTTGGCAACTTGGGGTGGTCTACCATACCCTTCACGTCTGGGGTAGTAGTGGAACGAGCGACAGTTAACTCTGGGCGACAGGTGCCTGAGATGAACTATAGCCTCTCGAGCAGCTAGTTGTATGGCTTGTGGCTCAAAGGAAGTTGTTCTTCCGGTGAACCTGTAGGGGCGCTCGGGTGCTAGACCCCTACCGTAAATGTGCACAGTGGCCCAGAATTGATGGTCTTCACCGCTCATGGGTCCTTGGTACACAACAAATTCTGGTGGCTCTTCTAATGCATAGGCATGACGGGTGAGGTTTGCGAGTATGGTCACAAAACCTCCAAGGTTGGTTGCTGTGGTTTCATTGTGCACGACAGGGCCAGGCATTGTGGCTCGGTTTGGGGTAGAGGCTGTGATGTGCTGTGTTGGGACTAGCGTGCCCTTTTATAGGAAAAAGGGGGCGGAGTCTTCCTTCGCACGCTTGCGAGAAAGGACTATTTAGGGGCCGGTCACTGGCGCATGAGTGACAGGTTAGGTTGATAGGTTGGGCACCGACTGCCAAAAAGGTGTTGGGTCACTGTGTGGCTATCTTGCACGAGAAGCTTGGCTGGGGTTTGGCTAAGGTCTAGTGGGTTGGTTTGCCTAAGTTTATTGACCTAGCTAAGATAGGATTAGCCAATGGTCAGCCTGGCTCTGATACCAAGTTTGCCACGACCGGTTTTCCGGGTAATAAATTTCCAGAAAAGACCGTCGTGCTCATCAGCCCCAGGATTACTGTTAGCTGATGAGGCTCCAACTTGATACAAAAATTCCAAGCAGAAAACAGAATATGTAGTACAAGACCATTCTGGCCTGTGAGTACAACAAATGGTTTCTAGTGGTTGATGGCGGAAGCGGGTTGTGAAACATCAGTGTCTATGGGACTCCATTTCCCACGGGAACAGCTGACCAGGTTAACTCCTATCTTCGCGAGGCTGCTATCTCCATTACTTAGGTTCCGGGGCTGTCATCGCGTCGCTCCCCTCCGTGCAAGAAAATCTGGCCAAGACAATAGCCAGGGACAAGCCAGTGAGTACTTTGAATGTACCCGCAAACATTATGAACACAGGTATAATATAACAATGATGTGCTGAAAATATTTTATGCTCATGACGCCAGTCACAAAAGATAAAGAAACTCTGATGCGTGCAAGCAAGTTATTCATAAAAATGCAATAACATGGTAGTATTAAAATTTATGAAACAAATAACAAGCAATGCCACAGTCGGGCGTCTTAGCGACACCACAAAAAGGGCTTTAAAAGAAATGCCACAGTCGGGCGTCTGAGCGACACCACATAAAGGGCTTTAAAAAAATGCCACAGTTCGGGCGTCTGAGCGACACACATAAAGGGCTTTAAAAGAAATGCCACAGTCGGGCGTCTGAGCGACACCACATAAAGGGCTTAAACAAAATGCCACAGTCGGGCGTCTTAGAGACACCCACATAAAGGGCTTTAAAAGAAATGCCACAGTTAGGCATCTGAGCGACACCACATAAAGGGCTTTAAAAGAAATGCCACAGTCGGGCGTCTGAGCGACACCACATAAAGGGCTTTAAAAGAAATGCCACAGTCGGGCGTCTGAGCGACACCACATAAAGGGCTTTAAAAGAAATGCCACAGTCGGGCGTCTGAGCGACACCACATAAAGGGCTTTAAAAGAAATGCCACAGTCGGGCGTCTGAGCGACACCACATAAAGGGCTTTAAAAGAAATGCCACAGTCGGGCGTCTGAGGGACACCACATAAAGGGCTTTAAAAGAAATGACACAGTCGGGCGTCTGAGCGACACCACATAAAGGGCTTTAAAATAAACAATCATAGTGAATATCCCGGAGGTAGAACCATCCCAGAGATACTCGATAATAACAATAATATCACGGGTTAGTCAACAATAGTAATAATCATAAGTTATCACAAGTCACGAGTAGCAATTCCATTCCTGGTTAACAGTTTCACCTCCGAAGACCGACACTAAGGCCGACACTTGACCCATCCCAGACTGTAATCCTTAACCATGGACACGGCTATTCGAATAGGTTTAATCTCCGCAGATGGTGTACTCTTTACCCACGAGTAACGGATTTCTTTAGCCCATCGGGACTAATTCCGTCTACGGTCTTTTTGTTGAAAACACACCTAACTCGCACACACCAGCTTATCTCATACGTGTCTGGAATCACCCACGACACCTGTTAAGCAAACTCTAAGTGGGGAGGCTACAACCTCGCGTAGCATGGGATCAAATTTATATCGCACGCTCTAAGGGGTGGCCTCCCCTCTCGGTCCCAACCGGAAACACCCATGCCCCCGGACCAGGTGGCCTGCCTACCAGCTACAACCGGTTTCTTCCACCATGGCCTCTCTGTACGGTGTGTGCTAGAAAGAGGTTGACAACTTACTGAACCATACTCTACTTGCTGTAGAGACGAGTGGTAGTACGAAACAAGTATGGGGTTTACTGGCACAAGACTCGATCTACGGTCGACTCAGGAGGTTTAAGTATTCCCTGCATGATTAGCATGACGAATATAATTCATTCAACAGAGTCACCGCCCATTTCACCTTGCCATGCCATACCAGACATAACCATCCCGACGGAGACCGGCGACAAACTCATGCCTACCCAAGGCAGAGGTTTTCCCGGGTTCCTGCCGGTATGCATGCAAGGCACATGAGGGTGATTATTATCACAAGTATGTCCATTTCCAACAGCATGGAAATCAATAACATGCACCCATGCATATGATCATATCACATGAAATAACAAGTTTCTCCAAAGTGAGGTGATGTTATGAACGTGTCATCGAACACACAAAAATATTAGGCCGGGGTTCAGAATGCTTTCCTTCAATGTGTGGAAAGGCAGGGTGCACTCCAAAACTTGAAACATTTCTCCTCTCTTCAAAAATCCTATTTAAAAATATATTTGAATTAACACACAATTCAAAAACAGTACCAAAAAAGTTGTTTGAAAAGTTTGCAAATAAATCGTAAAATAAACTAGACCAAATTTGAGGAAGGTAGGAAAAATAATCAACTCATTTGGAGTTATATTTAAAAAGTTATAGCCAGTCAAAGATTTGGTCAAATATGTTTTTAATAAAATCAGGAAAAGGAAAACGTTTCAAACGAGATTACGCTTTCGGTGCAGAGAAAACGTATTTGCGCCCTTTACGCCTCCACTTAACCACGTGGACCGACGCTGGGTCTCTGACGGTGGGCCCGCCTGGCCCACTGGTCAGGTTTGACCAGTCGCCCGCGTCGTCTCCCTCCTCTGCCCGAGTGGAGCGGGGCTCCGGTGATCATCGCCGGCGAACGGTGGCTCCGTTCGGGAAGTGAGGCCACCAGTGGATTCAGGGGGCCGAGGTGGTCACTCCGGTAGTCGTAGGGTCGTCGGGGGTGGAGGAAATCGCCGGCGGCGAGCTCCGTGGCGGAGGGAAGCTTCGATGGCGGAGTGAAAATTCTCCCGCAGTGAGCCCCGATCGAAATCGAGTAGAGGGAAAGGTTCACGGAAGGATGAGGAAGCTCTTGGTGGAGAGAACGGAGAGGGGGAGGCCCTGGTGGTGCCGAATTGGCCCGGGCAGTGGTGGCGGCCGTAGTTGCCGGAGGTGGGGAAGAAGACCTCCCCGGGTCGATTGGCTGCCATAGGAGAACTAGGGGAGCATTCTAAGGTTCCCTGTGTGCCCGAGGAAACTCGGGGGCCTCCTTTTATAGCTCGTCGAGGTCGGTTCCGCGGCGGCCGTGGATAAGCCCTTCGACGAACCGCCTCTCTGTAGCCAGGGCGACGTGGCGGCGACGAGCGCTAGTGGACACACTCGCGGATGAGCACGCGCTGTTCCAGGGGCCAGGTGGCGAGCGGAGGAAGGTTAGGCGGCGCCGACATGGGCAGAGGCTGTCGGGCGGCGGCGGCGGCTAGCGCTTGGCCTGCCGGGCGCTGCGAGGGGCGGCTTGGCGCGTAGCTCTGAGAAGGGGAGCGCGTGGCGTGATGCCGCGGAGCGAGCAAAAACCGTGGGGCCAGCGTGTCGGCTCGGCGCACGGGTCGTGCAATACGCGCGCTCTGGGCGCGTCCCGTGCACGCACTGAGTGTGCTCGACGAAATGCCAGAGCATGCTAGAGGTCGCGGTTGAGGCTGGGGGTTAACAGGTCTAGGTTTGGGCTTGCAAGGAGATCAGTAGACAAGCTGGTTTGGTCAGGGGATCAGGTTCACAGTGCAAACCAAAAATTCATGCCAAAATAGATCCTGCCCATAAGGTGTTTGGCAAAATGCCAAGGGCACTTAGGCAAGTCTTGGAGTGGTCAAAAACTCCAGATGGAAGTCCCTTTAGATGTACAAGAGGGTGGTGAGGTTAGTTGGCCAAAAGCAGAAACTTGCTAGTGTAAGTTTTGCAAAACTACAATTCTGGACAGGAAATAAATAGCATTATTTCATGAACCAAAAATGATCCAAAAGGTGCATGCTCCTGGACTTAAGGGTTTAACATGGAGGACTACAAGTAGGAGAAATAATCAAGGGTTAAAGAGCAAGTAAAAATATGGTTGCTGTACAAACCATCAAGTTGGTCCAGAATGGAAATGAGGTTGATTCACTCAATATTTTTAAAGAACAGCACTAGGTTTTTGCATAATGTGGAATCTTAGCCATTACCATCATCCCATAATTTTGGTGGAGGCTAGAAAGAATTATTTAAAGGAGTTGTAGTGCAAAATGCACTCTGGACCAGAGAAGAAAAATTGAGTGTAGGGCTCAAAATATTTCATGAATGAAATATATTTTTGCATAAGAGTGATTTAAAAACATCACATGAAATCTCCAAATTTTTGTGGGAATTTTAAGTGAATTTATCAAATGGTTGTAGTTCAAATAAGGCCATTTAACCTTGAAAATCCATTCTTCAAGAAAATAAAGATCAAGCAATTAAATTAGTTAATTAGTTATACTGATAAAAGGAAAGTTTTTCTTGAGAGGTTAAACAAGTCCAATAACATATTTGAAAACTTTTCTCTTTGGGAAAAACTCATCATAACATGGAAGGAAATGATTTTAAAAAAAATCAATAAGGAGCTCAGATATCCAAAGTTTTTAATTCCTCAAAAAAAAATTAATTCATTAAAACAAGGCCAAATTTTTGGGGTGTCACACCGGGGGCCTTGGAGTCATCCCCGGCAAGGGTCTTGCCGGGGGTCTTCATCATTTGATCCCAGGTGGACTTGTGGGTGCTACGTCTTGAGCTTGCGTTGGTTTTCCTTGAAGAGGAAAGGGTGATGCAGCACAGTAGCGTAAGTATTTCCCTTAGTTTTTGAGAACCAAGGTATCAATCCAGTAGGAGGCTACTCACAAGTCCCACGAACCTACACAAACAAACAAATAACTCGCAACCAACGCGATAAAGGGGTTGTCAATCCCTTCACGGCCACTTGCGAAAGTGAGATCTGATAGAGATAATATGATAAGATAAATATATTTTTGGTGTTTTATGATATAGATTGGAAAAGTAAGGATGCAAATAAAAGTAGATTGAAAGCGTATATGATAAAAGATAGACCCGAGGGCCATAGGTTTCACTATAGGCTTCTCTCAAGATAGCATAAGTATTAGGGTGGGTGAACAAATTATTGTCGAGTAATTGATAGAAAAGCAAATAATTATGAGATTATCTAGGCGTGATCATGTATATCGGCATCACGTCCGTGACAAGTAGACCGACTCCTGCCTGCATCTACTACTATTGCTCCACACATCAACCACTATCTAGCATGCATCTAGAGTATTAAGTTCATAAAAACAGAGTAACGCTTTAAGAAAGATGGCATGATGTAGAGGGATAAACTCTTGCAATACGATATAAACCCCATCTTTTTATCCTCGATGGCAACAATACAATACGTGCCTTGCTGCCCCTGCTGTCACTGGGAAAGGACACCGCAAGATTGAACCCAAAGCTAAGCACTTCTCCCATGGCAAGAAAGGTCAATCTAGTAGGCCAAACCAAACCAATAATTCGAAGAGACTTGCAAAGATAACTCAATCACACATAAAAGAATTCAGAGAAGATTCAGATATTTCTAATAGATAAACTTGATCATAAACCCACAATTCATCGGATCTCGACAAACACACCGCAAAAATAGTTACATTGAATAGATCTCCACAAGAGAGGGGGAGAACATGGTATTGAGATTCAAAAAGAAAAAAGAAGCCATCTAGCTAATAACTATGGACCCAAAGGTCTGTGGTAAACTACTCACAACACATTGGGAGGTCTATGATATTGATGTAGAAGCCTTCCATGGTGGATTCCCCCTCCGGCGCAACACCGGCGACGACTCCAAGATGGGATCTCACGGATACAGAAGGTTATGGTGGCGGAAATATTTCTTCGGTGGATCCCTTGATGGTTTTGGGGTATATGGGTATATATAGGAAGAAGAAGTACGTCGGTGGGTGCCCGAGGGGCCCACGAGACAGGGGGAGCGCCCTATGGGGGGGGGCGTCCTCCACCCTCATGGCCGCCTCGGGAGCTTCTTGACTTGCACTCCAAGTCCTCTAGATCATGTTCGTTCCAAAAATCACGCTCCCGAAGGTTTCATTCTGTTTGGACTCTGTTGGATATTCCTTTTCTTCGATATACTGAAATTGGCAAAAAAAATAGCAATACAGGCTGGGCCTCTTGTTAGTAGGTTAGTCCCAAAAATGATATAAAAGTGTAAAGTAAAGCCCATAAACATCCAAAACAGGTAATATAATAGCATGTAACAAGAAAAAATTATAGATACGTTGGAGACGTATCAAGCATCCCCAAGCTTAATTCCTGCACGTCCTCGAGTAGGTAAATGGTAAAAACAGAATTTTTGATGTGGAATGCTACCAAGCATAATTCTCAATGTATTTCTCTTTATTGTGGCATGAATGTTCAGATCCAAATGATTCGGAATAGTAGTTCCTATTGACAAATAATAATACTTAAAGCATACTAATCAAAGCAATCATGTCTTCTCAAAATAACATGGCTAAAGAAAGTTATCCCTACAAAATCATATAGTCTGGCTGTTGCTCTATCTTCATCACACAAAGTATTTAATCATGCACAACCCCGATGACAAGCCAAGCAACTGTTTCATACTTTAATAATCTCAAACTTTTTCAATTTTCATGCAGTACATGAGCGTGAGCCATGGACATAGCACTATATGTGGAATAGAAGGGTGGTTGTGGAGAAGACAAAAAGGAGAAGATAGTCTCACATCAACTAGGCATATCAACGGGCTATGGAGATGCCCATTAATAGATATCAATGTGAGTGAGTAGGGATTTCCATGCAACGGATGCACTAGAGCTATAAATTTATGAAAGCTCAACAAAAGAAACTAAGTGGGTGTGCATCCAACTTGCTTGCTCACGAAGACCTAGGGAATTTTGAGGAAGCCCATCATTGGAATATACAAGCCAAGTTCTATAATGAAAAATTCCCACTAGTATATGAAAGTGACAGCGTAAGAGAATCTCTATCATGAAGACCATGGTGCTATTTTTGAAGCACAAGTGTGGAAAAATATATAGTAGCATTGTCCCTTCTCCCTTTTTCTCTCATTTTTTATTTTTTTCCTTTTCTCTTTTTTTTCTGTTTCTTTTTTTTCTTTTTGGTGGGCTTCTTTGGCTTCTTTTTTTCATGGGCTTCTTTGGCCTCTTTTATTTTTATAAAGTCCAAAGTCTCATCCCGACTTGTGGGGGAATCATAGTCTTCATCATCCTTTTATAATTCTCATCTTATTTATTTACAACTCAAGATTACAACTCCATACTTAGAACAAGATATGACTCTATATAGATGCCTCCGGCGGTGCACCGGGATATGCAATGAATCCAGAGTGACATGTATGAAAAATTATGAAGGTGGCCTTGCCACAAATACGATGTCAATGACATGATCATGCAAAGAGCAATATGACAATGATGATGTGTGTCATAATAAATGGAACGGTGGAAATTTGTGTCGGTGTCAAAACCGGCGGATCTCGGGTAGGGGGTCCCGAACTGTGCGTCTAAGGCTAATGGTAACAGGAGACTTGGGACACAATGTTTACCCAGGTTCAGGCCCTCTCTATGGAGGTAATACCCTACTTCCTGCTTGATTGATCTTGATGATATGAATATTACAAGAGTTGATCTACCACGAGATCGTAGAGGCTAAACCCTAGAAGCTAGCCTATGATTATGATGATTGTTCTTGTCCTATGGACTAAACCCTTCGGTTTATATAGACACCGTAGGGGGCTAGGGTTACACAGAGTCAGTTGCAGAGAAGGAGATCTATCATCCGAATCGCCAAGCTTGCCTTCCACGCAAAGGAGAGTCCCATCCGGACACGGGACGAAGTCTTCAATCTTGCATCTTCGTAGTCCAACAGTCCGGCCAAAGCATACAGTCCGGCTGTCCAGATACCCCCTTATCCAGGACTCCCTCAGTAGCCCCTGAACCAGGCTTCAATGACGATGAGTCCGACACGCAGGTTGTCTTCGGCATTGCAAGGCGGGTTCCATCTCCGAATACTCCAAAGTATTCTTCGAACACTTGAGTCGTTTCCGGCTCTACAAGACATATTTGACATACCACTGTAGAGAGAACAATAATCCACAAATCTAATCTGCTGACAACTCTTTGTAGCGTGACATCATGCCATGACCCGGTCTTTATTCGAACCGTTTTTCACAACCAGCTACTGCACACATTGCGAGGCGGTTTCTTTGGCACGTCTTGTCAAAACAGAGATCGTGTCCCCTCATCGTGGGATCCTCATCAATATGGGTATGGGTAACCCAACCATGCCATCAATTGTGGCACTTGGAAAATGAGTAATTTTAACAGGCAAGTGGGGAGGCGCACATTTTTTTTCACCGCCTTTATAAAGGGATAAGGATCTCCCGCTTTGACCCACGCCTTCTTCCTCCTTTGCTCATCCGTTCTTGCACTCTCGAGCCCCAGTGCCCAAGTTCTCACCTTCTCCGTAGGACCATCCGCAGCATGTCCGGAGCGGGAGGCAAGTGGATGGCCTCCTCCGTCATAGAGGAGAACATTACCAAGCTTCCGGCGGCCGGATACCTGGCCGAAAACATCGCGCACACGCTTCCAGCGGAGGGACAGATCACCCCCACCCCCAAGTCTCGGGAGAGAGTAGTATTCCTCCCTCATTTCATTTTGCGGACTAGGATTTCCACTGCACCCGTTCATCCGCGGGCTCATGTATTACTATGGGCTAGATTTTCATGATCTGGCCCAAAATTTCGTCCTCCACATCTCGGGGTTCATCGTCGTGTGTGAGGCCTTCCTCCGCATCAAGCCCCACTTCGGCCTGTGGCTGAAGACCTTCTGCGTGAAGCCGAAGATCGTGAGCGGCCAGCCGGCGGAGTGCAGAGGCGCCATGGTGGGCAAAATGCCCAATGTTACATGGCTTGACGGATCCTTTGTGGAGACCGTGAAAGGGTGGCAATCAGGGTGGTTCTACATCACCGAGCCGCGCGACGCCAACTGGGTGGCGGCTCCCAAATTCTGATCCGGAATCCCCATGCAACTGACCTCTTGGGAAAAGAAGGGCCTGGCCTGGGGCGAACCTGTGGAGCTGACCGGACTCGAGACCTGCATTAAAAGTATGAGGGACAAGAAGATGAAGCTTGTCAATGTGGTCCTGGTCATGCTCGTCCGGTGGATTCTCCCGTGTCAAAGACGGGCATTCAATATGTGGGAGTTCGATCCGGCCGAATACCAGATGTTGCATGAGCTCTTTGACACGACGCATAAGGACGTCTGGAAGGTGCTACTCAAGACCGGCAAAGTTCCTCCTCCTATTTCCGAGGACCGCGGGCTTAGCGCAAAGCGCCCGCCAATCCGGTAAGTCCTCTGATTATCACAAGATGTACCTTCCCAGCATATTCGTGGGAGGATTTTAAGTCACTATACTGACAAAACAGGATTATGTGGAGACAGCAGAATGGATTGACTGTCCGACTCCGCTACATGAAGATCCAGCAACCGCACTCCCGATGGAGATGCTGGTTCCGGCGCCTTACAAGGTGCCAGAGAAAAAGGCCGAAAAGAAGGCCACAGGGACTAGGAAGGGTCTCCGGCGCGAGGTTGCACCAGACGCCTCACCAGGAGATGACGAGGCGCACTCCTCCCATGACGGGGAGGAGAGAAAGAGGAAGGCCGCCCCCACTGAGGGGGCCAAAGGGTCCAAGAAGGAGGCTACGAGGACCAGAAAAGGTCTTCGGTGCAGGGCCATGATTGACTCGTCAACCGAGGATGACGAGGCAAATTCCTCCCACGGAGACGGGGGAAACATGAAGAAATGCCCCCTCCCCGCATTGGGGAGGAGAATAAAAGGAAGGCCGCCCCACAGGGGGAGGCTAGGATGCCGAAGAAGGGGAAGGCGTCCCTTCCGGCCACCATGGCCGCCTATAGCGAGGAGGAGTGGCTACCCAGGGGCAAGCTCCGGGCGAAGTCGTAAGTATCCGCACTCTGTAATACTTTTCGTGCGACTTTAACGTCATAGTTTGTAATAATACCCACCACGTATGTGCAGTCTAGCTGGGTCCAATCTCGGGATATCCTCTTCGGAAGGGTCTCTGAGTGAGTCGGAGATGAATTCATTCCCAACGGCCACCTCCCCACGACCTGCGGATGACATCGAGGTGTTGTCCCAAAGGATACCAGAGCAAGGGGCGACAGTTCTGGAGACACCCCAAGGCAAAATCCCAGATGCCAGGCACATGGGGGGTAAGACCCCCATGAATTACGCGGACGGGAGCCACAACAAGTCTGGCTCCCAGCCTATTATTGCGCCGGAGCCTCCAAAGGCTCCGGATTCCAGTAGGCAGCCCTTTGCAAAGGAGGGTGAGCCGGCCGTGCCGATGACCTCCGCCCAGCCGGAGGCATCGGATAATTTGTTAGAAGTGCTTCGAGGCGCTTCCATTGACGACGAGCACCGTACTCTTATTAGTACGGTAATTGAGAAGGTTCGGTTCGCCAAGAGCGGATTGACTGAAGCCTGCACCAGCCCACTAACAGGATTTGAGGTAAGTAATGAAAAAGTGTGAGAAAATATCACCCAATAGACAGTAACCCCTGATACTCAGTTTGGTGTTCGGAAAGAAAAACCAAACCGAGGGTCAACTAAAAACCGCAGGAGTCTGATAGTACTTGTCTATGTTAATAAGCAGGCATTGCTGCTGACCGCCGCTGCACACACAGCTGAGGTCGCCGGACTCAGGCGGGACCTGGGGCAGGTCGAAGAAGAGCTCAGCCTCGTGAAGCGGCAGCTGGAGGAGGACAAAGGTAAGTGATACCCCGTCCGTGTGTCAAATAGAGGAGAAAAATTGGTGATGCTAACAAAAAGCATCATGATTTTTAAGACGAGCCACGACCGAAGTGGCGGCCCTGAACAAAGCATTGTCCGAGGCCGAAGCCAAGGCGGCCACGGAGCGCACCAAGCATGAAAATCAAGATGCTCGGGTGGGAGAGGTACATCAAGAGCTCGAGGAGTTCGGCAAGAAGTTCGAGTCCTTGGAGCATAACTTCAAGACGCAAGCGTCCGAGCTTGCCAAAGCCCTTGAGAGCACGAAAGATGCCAAGGATGAAGCCCAAAAGGCCCTCCAAGAAATCCAGGCGGCCAAGAAGATAGCGAGGGTAAGGCATTCATTATGCAGAGCAAGCATGTGGAGGAGACATTTCCTTTACTTAACCGAATTCGGAGCTCTCCAGGGGCATTCGCAGATCTGCCATGCAGCATATCAGATGCCATGGAGTTCTACCGTGTCGAAGAAGGGAGCTCAACGGAGAAGCTATTTTGGTCCCAATACGCCAGAGCCGAACACCCGATGCCCTTGAGTGACCAACTAAAGCAATTGGTCGAACTCCACAAGGCGGCCGAACTGGCCATGAAGGGCCTTATAGTCCGGATGTGGCCTAGCGAGCCTCTGTCCGATAGCTATTTTGGCCTTATAGAGCGGATGGTAAATGCCTGTCCGCGGCTTGAGGTTATCAAGCAATCTTTCTGTATTGAGGGTGCCCGCTGGGCCTTTGCCCGCGCGAAGATGCATTGGGCCAAACTGGACGCTGAGAAGATCGTGAAGGATGGACCTCCGAAGGGTAAGGAGCATCGCTACCCCAAACATATTATGATGGCGTTATGAAAGGCGCTCTCCTTGTGGCCGATGAATGTGCCAAGAACATAATCATTGAGTAAATGTACTCATGTCGTCTTTGTAATATGAAAACAAGTTTGATTGCGCTATATAACGCTTTGTTGATTTAAAATATTACCTTCTGTGCGGCCGTTTATAAAATTCTGAAGGTAGGTCAGTCATCGGCTTCCACCCCCATGTAACTAGTGGGGTGTTGGTGGAAAACCCAAACACTCTGTATCCAAATTTTTGGTCCTTTAAGGAGGTGTTTAGCACAACGAACAAGGCAATCGGACTATGCGGCTTTATAACTCTCACTTGGCCATAGAAGTCTATAATTTTAAATTTTGGCGAAGCCCCTTGTATTCGGAAGACCGAACTGGGGCGCTATACACGCCTAAATCGGACAAGGACGATTCCTCGCCTTAAGCGGAAAAAATCTTTAAGGATTTAGTACCTCTCGAACAGCGACCAGCTCTCGCCGCATCATGATGGTCAGTTTTCGGCTTTCTCTACTGAGGTGCTCGTCCGGAAGAACCGGGGCACAATGACAATAGTTCTCCCTACGCTACCTTAGCCAATATAACGGAACGTAAGGTACCTAAACAAGGGAGCCGAGCTAACCCAACTATTGACCCAAGACATGATTCGGAGCTGATGCATATAATGTTATAAGTTTGGGGTGCCACACTATCGAAAGTCTTCGGACTCATCTTGCCTTATTATGAGGCACAATAAGAAGCCCCTGGCAAACTGAACGTACCAAAGTGTACGGATGCAATATTAAATAAACCTTTAAGGGAAAATATGAAGATAGTAACAAGAAGCTGACGCTGTATACTATTTCCCATTGTTATTTGGATAATACGTCAAGACGTATGTGTACAATTAATGCGTGAAGCAAAAACAAATAGGACTATTGGACATGTCCTATACAAAGGCAGGCTGCATGAGGGTATGTAAAACAGGTATAACGATCTTTAACAGAGACCACCTGGGTATTCCCTTGTGTGCAAAGCCTCTTGCCTCCTTCGTGTTCCTTCCTGTGATTAGTCCGATATTCCGGTTCTCTGAAGGGGCTGCCCGAAAGTAGGGTCCTGAAAGAAAAAAGGAAAGGGGTACGAGGGCCTCGTGGCGGCTGAACTGCACTGTAGGCCGCATTGTCGTCGCGCCTCCACCTATGCCCATGGTATTTTGAGTGTGTAGTTTTGTACGCGTGGCACAAATATCGCCTAAATGAGGCTGGGGCGGAGGCCGGATTGCTAATCGAGCTCTTGGAGTGCCTGACGATCCTGTTGTAGGGTGCTTCAGACTCGCTTGACGGTGTTCGGGGTTGTCAACGCCGAATTGGCTGTCTGTTCAAGAAGGCTGCTTTGTACTTCTGCCGCGAGGACTGCAGTGTGCTCTTCCGTATGGAGGGGGCGGTCTATATTTCCATTAAATGTTATAACCCCACGTGGTCCTGGCATCTTGAGCTTAAGGTATGCATAGTGAGGTACCGCATTGAATCGAGCGAACGCGGTTCATCCTAGTAGTGCATGATAGCCACTAAGGAAAGGGACGATATGGAAGATTAACTCCTCGCTTCGGAAGTTATCCGGAGATGCGAAGACCACTTCCAGTGTTATTGAGCCCGTACAGCGGGCCTCTACCCCTGAAATTACACCTTTGAAGGTGGTTTTGGTGGGCAAGATCTGTGAGGGATCGATGCCCATTTTGCGCACTGTGTCCTGATAAAGCAGGTTCAGGCTGCTGCCACCGTCCATAAGGACTCGCGTGAGGTGGAATCTGTCGATGATTGGATCAAGGACCAATGCGGCTGAGCCGCCGTGACGGATGCTGGTAGGATGGTCCCTATGATCGAAGGTGATCGGGCAGGATGACCATGGGTTGAACTTTGGGGCGACTGGCTCCATCGCATAGACGTCCCTCAATGCACGCTTTCATTCCCGTTTGGGAATGTGGGTGGCATAAATCATGTTTACCGTTTTCACCTAGGAGGGGGGCGGGATTTCTTCTGCCCCCCAGTGTTCGGACGTCAGGGCTCCTTGTCATCATTGTTGTGCATCCCCTTGTCCTTGCTTTCGGCATTCAACTTGCCGGCCTGTTTGAACACCCAACAATCTCTGTTAGTGTGATTGGCTGGTTTGTTGCCGGTGCCATGAATCTGTCACGAGCGGTCGAGTATGCGGTCCAAACTGGACGATCCCAGATTGTTTCTTTTGAACGGCTTTTTCCGCTGACCGGATTTTGAGTTGCTGAATCCGGCATTGACTGCCGTATCTTCGGCGTTGTCACCATTATTCCGACGTTTATGTCCATTGCGCCATGGTTTCCCTTACTGTCGCGGACATCTAAGGTGCCGGAGTTTCTTGGCATGGTGCTACTTCGAGCCAGCCAGCTGTCCTCGCCCGCGCAAAAGCGGGTCATGAGTGTCGTGAGGGCCGCCATGGACTTTGGTTTTTCTTGGCCGAGGTGTCGGGCGAGCCACTCGTCGCGGATATTATGCTTAAAGGCCGCCAGGGTCTCGGCGTCTGGACAGTCCACAATTTGGTTCTTTTTAGTTAGGAACCGAGTCCAGAATTTCCTGGCCGACTCTCCGGGCTGTTGGGTAATGTGACTTAAGTCATCAGCATCCGGTGGTCGCACGTAAATGCCTTGGAAGTTGTCGAGGAATGCGTCCTCAAGATTTTCCGAGCTGCCGATGGAGTTCGCCGGCAGGCTATTCAGCCAATGTCTGGCTGGTCCTTTGAGTTTAACGGGAAGATACTTGATGGCGTGTAGGTCATCACCGCGGGCCATGTGAATGTGTAGGAGAAAGTCTTTGATCCACACCGCGGGGTCTGTTGTGCCATCGTATGACTCGATGTTTACGGGCTTAAACCCTTCTGGGAATTCATGATCCATTACTTCATCAGTTAAGCAAAGGGGGTGTGCGGCGCCTCTATGCCGGGCTATGTTGCGACGCTGTCTGAGTAAGTCTGGTCGGTTATATTCGGCCCGGCCGGACTTATTATTAGTGTATCCGGCATGACGATCATCGTCATGTGCTGTGGCACGCCCCTGTGATCCGTAGATCGATCTTGGTTGTCCTGCGTATTGCGCCGGGCCGTAGTGAACTGGCGTGGGGGTGCGGGCCGGTGTTTGGTCTGATATGCCGTTTTATCCCGGCCACGAGGTGGCCGGTCAGCCTCGTCTTGTGCTAGTAGTGTAGGCTCTACGACATCCTCCTCTAGTTGAGGTAGCAACTTGTGCTTTGGGTAACCTTTGGTGGGGGGCTCGAGTCCGTATTCCTCGGCCGCCAGGACCTCGGTCCATCTGTCTGCAAGCAGATCTTGATTAGCTTGGAGCTGCTGTTGCTTCTTTTTCATGCTTCTTGCACTAGCTATGAGCCGGCGCTTAAAGCGCTGCTGCTCTATGGGATCCTCCGGTACGCCAAATTCATTGTCGTTGAGGCTCACTTCGTCTTCGGAGGGAGGCATATAGTTGGCGTCCTCCAAGTATCCGTCTGTCGCCTGTTCATCTGGGTTGGCCTGCCCGTGTTCCTGTTCGGCCTGCTCGAAGGTAGGCTGATCAGGATTGTATTCCTCTTCGGCACCTTCTGGATTGTTTTCTTCTCCTGTGCTAGTATTGCTGTGGCGGGGCTTAGAGTGGCACCGATGACGCCCATGCTTTGATTTCTTCGCTGAGGGGTTATCTTCTATTGCCTCATCGCCATTGTTTTCTTTGGGGGTCTCCACCATATATATATATCATATGAAGAGGTGGCTGTCCAGCGCCCCGTGGGCGGTGGTTCCTGTTCTTCTCCTACATCATCGTCTATACCGTCGATGTCTTCGGAGTCGAAGTCAAGCACGTCGGTCAAATCATCGACAGTGGCTATTAAGTGGGTGGTGGGTGGGTAACAAATATCTTCATCGCCTGCTTCCCACTCGAGCTGGACATAGTTCGGCCAGGAATCTCCTGACAGAGAGACCTTAATGAATTTAGCACATCGCCAAAGGGGGAGTGCCGAAAGATATCTGCGGCAGTGAACTCCATTACCGGATCCCAATCATACTCGATGGGCCAGGGGGCCCGTGGTTCGGAGCCCACACCTGGACCCGAGTCTAGGGGTCCAGTGACGCAGATTCCCTTAACGGTGGAATCTGTGTTCGGCTCTATCGCTGAAGAGTATGCGGCTTCTGTGGCGGGGTCCATCCACCCGTCCTTGGACGACGTGATCTGCCCCGGATTTAGGTCCGGAGCAGCTGCAGGGGCGACATCCCGAATACTGTTCGACAAAAGATATAAGTCGTGCTCGTCGTGACTGCTTGGCGCTCCTGATGCAGGCCCGAATCCGTCGAAGATCAAATCTCCGCGGATACCGGCCATGTAATTCAAGTTGCCGAACCTGACCTGATGGCCAGGGGCGTAGCATCTCGATCTGCTCCAGATGGCCAAGCGAGTTGGCCCGCAGAGCGAAACCACCGAACACGAAGATCTGTCCGGGGAGAAAAGTCTCGCCCTAGACTGTGTTGTTCAAGTTTGAGGGAGCCATTGAGCCTTACAGCGACGACATAGAGGAACTTTCAATGAAAGCACCAATGTCGGTGTCAAAACCGGTGGATCTCGGGTAGGGGGTCCCGAACTGTGCGTCTAAGGCTAATGGTAATAGGAGACTGGGGACACGATGTTTACCCAGGTTTGGGCCCTCTCAATGGAGGTAATACCCTCCTTCCTGCTTGATTGATCTTGATGATATGAATATTATAAGAGTTGATCTACCACGAGATCGTAGAGGCTAAACCCTAGAAGCTAGCCTATGATTATGATGATTGTTCTTGTCCTACGGACTAAACCCTCCGGTTTATATAGACATAGGAGGGGGCTAGGGTTACACAGAGTCGGTTACAGAGAAGGAGATCTATCATTCGAATTGCCAAGCTTGCCTTCCACGCAATGGAGAGTCCCATCCGGACACGGGACGAAGTCTTCAATCTTGCATCTTCGTAGTCCAACAGTCCAGCCAAAGCATATAGTCCGGCTGTCCGGATACCCCCTTATCTAGGACTCTCTCAAGTTGCATGGCAATATATCTTGGAATGGCTATGGAAATGCCATAATAGGTAGGTATGGTGGCTGTTTTGAGGAAGGAATATGGTGGGTGTATGGTACCGGCGAAAGTTGCGCGGCACAAGAGAGGCTAGCAATGGTGGAAGGGTGAGAGTGCGTATAATCCATGGACTCAACATTAGTCATAAAGAACTCATATACTTATTGCAAAAATCTACAAGCCATTGAAAACAAAGTACTACGTGCATTCTCATAGGGAGATAGATTGGTAGGAAAATACCATCGCTCGTCCCCGACCGCCACTCATAAGGAAGACAATCAATAAATAAAATTGTGCTCCAACTTCATCACAAAGCGGTTCACCATACGTGCATGCTATGGGAATCAGAAACTTCAACACAAGTATTCTTTAAATTCATAATTAACCAACTAGCATGACTCTAATATCACCACCTCTATATCTCAAAACAATTATTACGTATCAAATTGATCATAGCATCCAATTCACTTTCTATGATAGTTTTTATTATACCCAACTTGGATGCCCATCATTCTAGGACCAATTTTATAACCATAGCAAATACCGTGCTGTTCTAAAAGACTCTCAAAATAATATAAGTGAAGCATGAGAGATCAATAATTTCTTCAAAATTAAGCCACCGCCGTGCTCTAAAAGATATAAGTGAAACACTAGAGCAAAAGTTATCTAGCTCAAAAGATATAAGTGAAGCACACATAGTATTGTAATAAATTCCAATAAAGTAGGCTTCTCCCAAAAGGTGTGTACAAAAAGGACGATATGGTAAACTAAAAATCAAAGACTAGTATAATACACGACGCTCCAAGGAAAACACATATCATGTGACGAATAAAAATAAAGCTCCAACTAAAGTTACCAATGAACGAAGACGAAAGAGGGGATGCCTTCCAGGGGCATCCCCAAGCTTACGCTTTTGGCTATTCTTGAATATCTTGGGGTGCCTTGGGCATCCCCGAGCTTAGGCTTTTGCCACTCCTTATTCCATAGTCCATCAAATCTTTACCCAAAACTTGAAAACTTCACAACACAAAACTCAACAGGAAATCTCATAAGCTCCGTTAGTGAAAGAAAGCAAAACCATCACATAAGGTACTGTAATGAACCCATTCTTTATTTATATTGGTGTTAAACTTACTTCATTCCAAGTTCTCTATGGTTCATACCCTTACATACTAGCCATAGATGCATCAAAATAAGCATCCAACACACGAAAGGCAGAATCTGTCAAAAACAGAACAGTCTCTAGAAATCTGTAACTTTCAGTTACTTCTGGAACTCCAAAAATCCTACCAAAATAGGACGTCCGAAAAAATTTGTCTATAGATCTACAGAAAAAAGAATAAGCGCAAAAGCACGTTTCTTTGATTTATTGAATTTTTTCTCGTGAGTGCAAAGTTTCTGTTTTTCAGCAGAATCAAATTAACTCATATCATAGGTTATCGTATAGGTTCTACTTGGCACAAACACTAAATAAAACATGAAAACACATCTAAATAGAAAGTAGATGCAAAATTTATTACTAAACAGAAACAAAAGCAAAGAACACAAATAAAATTGGGTTGCCTCCCAACTAGCGCTATTGTTTAACGCCCCAAGCTAGGCATAAAAGCAAGGATAGATCTAACTAGTGCCATCTTTGGCACTTGATTCATAAGTAGAGCATTCGAAATCCTTAGGAAATTCTTTATTTTTAGCAATAATTAAGCTCCTAGGCAGGAAATCAAGACATTCTTTTGAAGCAAAAGGTTCCTTTATGATAGTGGAAACACTAGGGTGAACACTTATGGATTTGAGATCTGCATTTTCCTTACTAGAAGATTCACCCTTATTTTTAGCAACATACATTAATTTGCCAAATTTAGTAGGGGGAGTTGGATTATTTTTCATAGATGAAAAGGCAGACCCTAAATTAGTAATTATATCCTCAAGTTTATCAATTCTAGTAGAATCTTGTTCTATTCTTCCATTAACTATAGGTTCCTTTTCCTTAAGATTTTTCAAAGTAGTCCCAACCTTAGATCCATATTAGGTAATTTGGTTGTGGATCTTTTTATCCAAATTTTGAATTAAGTCAACAGTAGCAATTTTATTTTCAATAATTTCAAGCCTTTGCATCACATGTTCCAAAGTTAAAACAGTTCCATTAACCAAAAGATGTCGTGGGCCAAACAAATCTAACATAGCATTATAAGCATCAAACGTATGGCTACTCAAGAAATACCCTGCGGTAATGGTATCAAGAATGCATCTATTCCAAGGGGTAATGCCTACATAAAAAATTGCGAAGAAGAACGGAAGTAGAAAGCTTCCTAGTAGACTTATTTTCAGCATTGCAAATTCTATGCCAAGCATCTTTTAAATTTTCTCCCTCCCTTTGTTTAAAATTGAGAATTTCATGTTTGGGAGTAACAACAAGGATAGGAGGACTAGCCATTAAGACAAGTTAAATGATCTATCACACGAGCAAACAGAAAAAGGCAAGCGAAAGAGAGAAAGGAGAAGAAGGCAAACAGAAAAGAGAGGAGATTGGGAATGAGAGGGCAAATAAAATGGCAAGGGTGAAGTGGGGGAGAGGAAAATGAGAGGCAAATGGCAAATAATGTAAACGCGAGGGAGATGGGTTTGTGATGGGTACTTGGTATGTCTTGACTTGAGCGAAGACCTCCCCAGCAACGGCGCCAGAAATCCTTCTTGCTACGTCTTGAGCTTGCGTTGGTTTTCCATGAAGAGGAAAGGGTGATGCAGCACAGTAGCGTAAGTATTTCCCTCAGTTTTTGAGAACCAAGGTATCAATCCAGTAGGAGGCTCCTCACAAGTCCCATGAACCTACACGAATAAACAAAGAACTCGCAACCAACGCGATAAAGGGGTTGTCAATCCCTTCACGACCACTTGCGAAAGTGAGATCTCATAGAGATAATATGATAAGATAAATATATTTTTGGTGTTTTATGATATAGATTGGAAAAGTAAAGATGCAAATAAAAGTAGATTGAAAGCGTATATGATAAAAGATAGATCCGGGGGCCATAGGTTTCACTAGAGGTTTCTATCAAGATAGCATAAGTATTACGGTGGGTGAATAAATTACTGTCGAGCAATTGATAGAAAAGCGAATAATTATAAGATTATCTAGGCATGATCATGTATATCGGCATCACATTCGTGACAAGTAGATCGACTCCTGCCAGCATATACTACTATTACTCCACACATCGACCACTATCCAGCATGCATCTAGAGTATTAAGTTCATAAGAACAGAGTAACACTTCAAGAAAGATGAAATAATGTAGAGGGATAAACTCATGCAATATGATAAAAACCCCATCTTTTTATCCTCGATGGCAACAATACAATACGTGCCTTGCTGCCCCTCCTGTCACTGGGAAAGGACACCGCAAGATTGAACCCAAAGCCAAGCTGTCGGTGTACTATAGTAGGGGTACCCTAGTATCCCGAACTTGTGCACGGGCAGTTGCAGCGCCGCGCGGCAAGGCTTGCCGGACGACCGCCAGAGTCCTCCGTGGGTTCCTTTGGAGCCATTCAAGAACAAAGCATTCAAGATGAAGAGACAAGGCCCCGGCAAGAGGATCTTGCCGAGAAGAGACAAGGCCCCGGCAAGAGGAGCTTGCCGGGAAGGCCAACCACGACACTTCAAGAAACTTGCCGCGATGCACCGAACGTCCCGGCAAGGTCCGGTGAGTGACAAGCTTCTGGACTCGACAAGACGACGACCCGGACATCCGCCGGGGGCCCGCTGCCACTCCGTACCCACGCTCCAGCGCACCCACCCGCGTGTCGCCATGAGGCTTCCTCAGGGGCGCGTGGCGGGAGCCTGTGCAGCCAGGGGTACGCGGTGGCAAGCGGAGATGAAGAGAAGGCCATCGTGGCAAACGGTGGCGCTCCTAATGGTCACTTTTTGCATTGTTTAGGCAACTCAGACGGGCATTCAATGACCTTGTCCCCTGTCGTCAGAGTTAGGTAGGGTGCACTGTGTCCACAGTAGCGGTAGCTGCACCTACCGCATCCTTTTCCATTTTACCCTTCTAGTCTACGTTGCCACCTGTCGGTGACCCCTTGAAAGTATAAAAGGAGGCCCAAGCGCAACGTAGAGGGGTTCGGCTCATTCGAAACATCAGGAACACTCTCACGCTCGGTCTGGCAGCGTCCATCGCTCCTGAGCAAGAATTCAATACACACAAACAAGCAGCAGTAGGGTTTTACGCATCCGTGTGGCCCGAAGCTGGGTAAAACTGCTCGCGTGTACTGCCTCGATCCGCTCTTTGCGCGGCCTCCGCCCCCCTCCGAACCGAAAGGGGCCCGGTCCCCATAGGTGTTGGTGGATCAGTTTCCCCGACATCTTTGGCGCGCCAGGTAGGGGGCGTCGAGATTGTGCGAACCCGATCCGGCGTGCACGCGAGCTAAATCTTCATCGTCTTCATCGACATGCCACCGAAGAAGAAGGATTCGGAGGCAGCTATTCCGTCTGCGTCGCTTTCACCGCCTCCGGAGCAAACGGGTGGTGGAGTGGACGCCGGCGGAAGAATGGGCGTCGACGAGGGAGCCCTCAGTGCGGCCAAGTCCAAGAACAAGGCGGCACAGACCTCGGCGTCCATGCGTGCACCGCGCCCCTCTCAGGAGGCGCGGGACCAGCAGGGTCATGGCGTTCGCAGCGCCATACGTCCACTGGGCCAAGATCAAGCTGGTGGTTCTCATGGCGCTCAAGACCAGAACTTTTGACAGGCTGCACAAGTGTGGAAGAAACTGGATCGAGGAGCTGCCGGTGGTTCTTTGGTCGATCAGGATGACGCCAAATCGAGCCATTGGCCAGACACCCTTCGCTCTAGTCTACGGAGCAGAGGCAGTTCTCCCCACGGAACTCGTTTACGGGTCACCTCGAGTGCTCGCTTATGATGAGCTCGAGCAAGAGCAGTTGCGCCAAGATGACGCGCTGCTCCTTGAGGAAGACCATCTTCAGGCTGCTGTGCGAGTCGCTCGCTACCAGCAAGCTTTGCGTCGCTACCATAGCCGCAAAGTTAAAGCCAGGAGCTTCGAGGAAGGCGACCTTGTTCTTCGGCGTGTTCATTCCGCCAAGAATTCCAACAAGTTGACACCGAAGTGGGAAGGCCCTTATCGGGTGAAACGAGTCACTAGGCCCGGCGCTGTCCGCCTTGAGACCGAAGATGGCATTCCGGTGAGCAACTCCTGGAACATTGAACATCTTCGTAAGTTTTACCCATAGGGCGCGGTTGCCGGAAGCTTTTCCGGCAACCACCTTTTGTACAAGTCTTGCCGCTGTTGCATGTAATCCTTTGTACAAAGCCGGGCGCAGACCCCGTGCACCAGTAAAGTTCATGTGCCCCGCACATCTTGTCAGTTTTTTTTATCCTTTTTCGCATAGGTTATCTGACACTTTGTGCAGCACCAGACCCCGGTAAGCGATAACGAGCCCAAGGCTCCATATCATTACTTTATTTCTCTGTTTCTTTCTCAAAAGAAGGAAGGTTCCCTCGCCCACAAGGTTTACCGGGGGGGGGGAGGAGAAGATAATGGTGTGGACCAGGCCGTTCAGGAAAGTTTCTCCTTGCCGGGAAGCAGGCGACAGAAAAGCTAAGTTGCTAAAGTTTGAGCAATCAGTTTTTTAAGTTTTTGAGTTATTTTCCTGGAACGACTGTGCTTTGTATGGAAAACCTGTGCGCGGAGGAACCAACTCGTAGCTAGCTGCGCCCTTACTTTGTTTCGAGTCCGCTCAACAACTTAAGTGAGCTGCAACTAGTTGCGACAAGGTTGCTTGTCGGTAGCGACCCCGCCAGCAGGCTGCTGAAGTTCCGCACTCGGCGCTCGCGGCAAGGGTGCCTGCACCGGCAAGTTTCCCTAGAAAGCGTAGGGCAGAACCATACAAAGCCAAGAGTCGAGTAAAGGAAGTAACACATCAATTTTTTGCCTAAGATAGAGTTATATTACAAAAATAACTTGTCGCGCCTCTAATAAAGTGTTCCCCTGACATGACTGGCAGCGACAAGAAAAGAAGAAAACGGACGGCCTAATCTACGCGACCGCCGTCAACCCTTTTGACCTCGTTCACCCTGTCCACAATGGGTGCGACGAGGGCCTTAAGTGCGTCAAGATCAGCGTCCGCCGGCAGCCTCTTGAGGACGTTGGTGAGGTTGAGGCCCGGATTGCGGAAGGCCACCTTCACCAGCACCTTCTCCAGAACTCCGGCACAAATCGAGCGTGACTCGTCGGCCAACTGCTTTGGGATCCGTTCCCGGAGTTGCTGGAGCGCCGCCGCCACGCCTTTGAAGAACAGAGTGAGCTTGGCGCTGGGTTGGAGGTTCTCGTCGGAGGAGTACCCGAAGCCTTCCACCCCCAATTGCACCAGCTCCTCTTCGATGACTGCAGCAATGTTCACGAGGCCCTCCGTCCAGAGCGCCACAGTATCTCTGAGAAGATTCTGGGTTTCGGCGGCCCTCGCTAGCAGCGCCTCGTTGGCCTTGATGTCCTTCTTCAAGTCCGCCTCCCGTTTCTTGGCGCCGTCCAACGTCTCCGTCAGGGTGGCCAGCTTCAGCTCCAGATCAGCATTGGAATTCTTGGCGGCGCGCAGCTCTTTGCCCTTCTCGGAGAGTTGGCCCTGCAGCTCACCGTGGGCAAGGGCGTCCTTCTCGCGCTCCCAGCTTGAGTGCGGCAAGCTCTTCGCCACCCACCTTCAGATCAGCCTCCAGCTGCGCCACCTTTACTTCCAATTCCTTCTTGGCGGTCTCGGCAGCCGCAGCCGCATCCTTTGCCTCTTGGAGCGACCCGCCAAGTGCCCGTTCGCGCGCGGCAAGCTCCTCCTCGTGGCTGTCGAGGTTCACTTTCCGCTGAGCCAGCTCGCCTTCTCGCGCGTATAGCTTCTCGCCGGTGAGCCGCTGCTGCTCTTCAGCTTCGGCCTTCTCGAGGAGGAAGGCCTTCCGCTCTTCAGCAAGATGCTCCCGCTCCTCCGCCAAGGCCCGGAGAGCTTCCTGGCGAAAACCCCGGAGCTCCTCCGCGCGCTTCTCTATATCCACGCTCGCTTTCGCGACGAGCGCTTCCCGGGACTCCAACTTGACTTGACGGGCGCGATAGAGCGCCAGCAGCCTCCGCAGTAGCCGCTCCTCCTCGGGCTCGTCACTGCTGCTTCCCGGCGCGTCAACGATCGACAACCCGGTGGAGGCGAGCACCTCCCCATCCAAAACTTCTCCTTCCACCGGCGCCTTGGAGCTTGACGCCCAAGGGAGCTTGATGAAGATGCCCTCGCCAGCCTTCAGATAGGCGCCGGGCTGGGGCTCCTCGGAGCCTGACGCTGCGGCAGCGGCGGAGGGATCGGCGGTCGGTGCAGCGCCTGACGCTCCTGCGGCCTCAGGGCCGTCAGTGCGATCGCCAGATCCCCCGCCAGCTTCCTCGGCGGCAGCCTTGGCGGCCTCTTCACCGGCAGGCACATCGGCACCAGCTCCGTCTTCGGCGGCCGCGGCATCATCAGTGTTGCCGCGCGCGTCCTCTCCGCCGCCCGCCTCGGTCTCCATCGGATCCGCGGAGGGTGGACCTGACGACCGGAGAAGAATGAGAAGTCAAACAAGCACTCAAGAAGAAAAATCAGCAGAAGAATACAAAGAAAGTTTCGGGCAGGAAGGATTACCTGTGCTGGGATCCGCTGTCATAAGCTCCACCGCCGGCGGATCGTTAGCGCTGTCCCTTGCCGGAGACTCCTCCCTTGCCGGAGGCTCCTCCCTTACCGGAACGCTCCCTTGCCGGGGAGTCCGCCCTTGGCGGCATAGTCGAAGCAGACAACGAGTCGGAGGTGATCACCACGCCCTCCTAATGAAGCTATTCTGCTCCTGCACAGACAAACCAGTGATCAGATGTCAACAAAGGAAAAGAGCAACCACGCGCACCCAGAAGCAGAAAGTAAACCATATGCTTATGCTGGGGGCTGCGCTGGGGGCTGCTCTGTGAAGTGATGGCCGGATCCGGCAAGGTGGTCTCGGGCGCGCCTCCTGTCGTCGCAGTGGGCTCGTCCTCGATGATCACCACCTGAGCCTTGGCCCTCTTCGCCGCCCTCTGGGCCAGAGTCCTGAAAAGGGAGAGTCCGGGGTGGGTCAGATCAGATGCAAGACAGGAATGGCAAGTTGAAGAACTACAAGAACAACAAGGGAATCTTACTCTTCTTCCTCTTCCTCGTCGGAGCTGAGCGCGGAGAGGTCGAAGTTTGGCCCACCTCCGGCGCGACGAGGTGGAGGGGTGGGATCCCTTGGCCGCTTGGCGGGGACTGCGGCGCCAGCCCGAGATGACCCCGCCCCAGTTGCCACTGCGGCGGGAGGCGCACCCGCGGCAACCGTACTTGCCGCGGCGGAGCGCGTCGCGCGGCGCTGCGGCTGTTGACCAGCTTGCCGCCCTGCTGCGTCCCCGATCCTGCGGAGGCGCCTTCTTGGCTGCACCGGGGGCTGCGTTCCGGGCCCTGTTCCCGGCAAGCTCCCCGGAGATGGCGGGCCGCTCGCACCCTCGGCGGGCTCACTCAACTCGGCGTCGGGCGCGGCAAGCTCTTCTTCGTCTTCGGGCCACTCCCGCTCAGCAAGACTCATCGCCGATGCCGCGTCCGCTTCCTCCACCGTGAACCCAAATTCACCCGCGGCTGCGGCTGCCGCCGCCTCTTCCGCCCTGGTGGCGATGCGTTCCATCTCTTGATCGGTGGTGTCGCGGGTGAGGAGCTTCTTGTCGTCAGCATTGACCGCTACTTCCACTAGGCTGTCGAAGAACTGCTGCACAACGTCTCCGGCAGGCTCTTGCCAAGTTGGAGCGATCCCGTGCGAATCACACAACGGCATCATGGCGCAGATGCGGTCGCGCGAGGAGTTGTTGCACAGAGGAACGACGCCTGCCGGCAACCTGAACCACTCGGGATGCTGTGGGTCGTGCTTGAATATCTCCTTGAGTATCCCGTCCAACTCTATGACGGTGAAATTGAAGTTGAGGCCTGGGCGCAACCTCATGATATCTGCCGGGCCTCCAAATTCCCAGGCGGGTCTCCCCCTCGCCTGCAGAGGGGCGATGCGCCGGCGAAGGAAATCTGCGCCGACAGCTCCTACAGTCAGCCCGGCAAGCCTGAGACGCAAGATCCGAGTGGTGGCGATCTTCAGCTTGTCGTCGTCCACGGACAGAGCGCTCCAGTCATTGCCACGCACTGCTGGGGCTTGGCGCAGGGCGGTGAACGGCTGCGGGCTCTCTTCTACAACCCAGCACCAATCTGCTCTCCACTCATCCCACTTGCTGCGGAGCTCCCCCTCCAGATAGGTCTCCTTCTTGCCGGCCCGCGAGATCCAGGCGATCCCGCCGGCAAGAGGTTCCCCTCTCTCGACACGAGGCATAAAGAAATGGCGGAAGAGAGCTACGTTGGGGTGGACTCCGACAAAGTTTTCGCATAGATGGGCGAAAACTGCCATGGTCAGAACGGCGTTGGGGGTGAAGTCAAGGAGGTGGAGTCCATAGGTGTTCATGATGTCGCAAAAGAAATCAGAGAATGGCGGGCAGAGCCCGCAGTAGAAGAACACGGCGAAGAAAGGATATCCGCCAACTGGAGCTGCTTGCGAGGCGACGGCGGAGAGTACCTTCGTGCGTGGATGCGCCCGCGTCTCCGTCGACCAGAAGAGATAGTACCACTCCCTCAGCTCCTTCGCGGAGAGCTCGGGGGGGAAAGTGGCCCGCTCCTTCCGCAGCGCCTCAAGCCGCTGCGCTTCGGTCGACTTCACAGCTTTCGCGGCCGCGGCCTTCGTGGCCTTCCCCTTCCCGAGCTTCGGAGGCATGGCGGAGGCGGTGGGGGAGATCGACGGCGCTGGTGGTGGCGGCAGTGACGGGGGCGGAGCGCTGCCCTCTTTCAACTCTGCAAGCGGAGGAGGGCGGCGGAGATTTTTGAGATTGCAGCAGTGAAGGGCGAAGGTGGGGGAAATGCCCATGTTTCCCCTGCTTATAAAGAGGGACGGGGCGGACATTTTGGCCTTCCAAATAAACAACCACCCACGATCTCTCCCACGACTCCGCGATTGACGCGTGCCGTTACGGGGGGCGCGGTGGATACGGAGTTAGATTCGGCATAACCCAGGCTCCGCGCGTGCCCGTGCCCTGTTTTGGGCTTGGCCCAACAGCGCTCGGCACCGTGTGTGGCCCAGGCCTAGGGGCTCCTGTCGGTGTACTAGAGTAGGGGTACCCTAGTATCCCGAACTTGTGCACGGGCAGTTGCAGCGCCGCGCGGCAAGGCTTGCCGGACGACCGCCAGAGTCCTCCGTGGGTTCCTTTGGAGCCATTCAAGAACAAAGCATTCAAGATGAAGAGACAAGGCCCCGGCAAGAGGATCTTGCCGGGAAGAGACAAGGCCCCGGCAAGAGGAGCTTGCCGGGAAGGCCAACCACGGCACTTTAAGAAACTTGCCGCGATGCACCACACGTCCCGGCAAGGTCCGGTGAGCGACAAGCTTCTGGACTCGACAAGACGACGACCCCGACATCCGCCGGGGGCCCGCTGCCACTCTGTACCCACGCTCTAGCACACCCACCCGCGTGTCGCCATGAGGCTTCCTCAGGGGCGCGTGGCGGGAGGCTGTGCAGCCAGGGGTACGCGGTGGCAAGCGGAGATGAAGAGAAGGCCATCGTGGCAAACGGTGGCACTCCTAACGGTCACTTTTTGCACTGTTTAGGCAACTCAGACGGGCATTCAATGACCTTGTCCCCTGCCGTCAGAGTTAGGTAGGGTGCACTGTGTCAACAGTAGCGGTAGCTGCACCTACCGCATCCTTTTCCATTTTTACCCTACTAGTCTACGTTGCCACCTGTCGGTGACCCCTGGAAAGTATAAAAGGAGGCCCAAGCGCAACGTAGAGGGGGTTCAGCTCATTCGAAACATCAGGAACACTCTCACGCTCGGTATGGCAGCGTCCATCGCTCCTGAGCAAGAATTCAATACACACAAACAAGCAGCAGTAGGGTTTAACGCATCCGTGCGGCCCGAAGCAGGGTAAAACTGCTCGCGTGGACTACCTCGATCCGCTCTTTGCGCGGCCTCCGCCCCCCTCCGAACCGAAAGGGGCCCGGTCCCCATAGGTGTTGGTGGATCAGTTTCCCCGACACAAGCATTTCTCCCATGGCAAGAAAGATCAATCTAGTAGGCCAAACCAAACCGATAATTCGAAGAGACTTGCAAAGATAACTCAATCACACATAAAAGAATTCAGAGAAGCTTCAGATATTTCTCATAGATAAACTTGATCATAAACCCACAATTCATCAGATCTCGACAAACACACCGCAAAAAGAGTTACATCGAATAGATCTCCACAAGAGAGGGGGAGAACATGGTATTGAGATCCAAAAAGAGAGAAGAAGCCATCTAGCTAATAACTATGGACCCGAAGGTTCTGTGGTAAACTATTCACAACTCATCGGAAGGGCTATGGTGTTGATGTAGAAGCCCTCCATGGTGGATTCCCCCTCCGACGCAGAGCCGATGACGGCTCCAAGATGGGATCTCGCGGATACAGAAGGTTACGGTGGCGGAAATATTTCTTCGGTGGCTCCCTTGATGGTTTCGGGGTATTTGGGTATATATAGGAGGAAGAAGTACGTCGGTGGGTGCCCGAGGAGCCCACGAGATAGGGGGGTGCGCCCTATAGGGGGGGGGCACCCTCCACCCTCGTGGCCGCCTCGGGAGCTTCTTGACTTGCATTCCAATTCTTCTGGATCATGTTCGTTCCAAAAATCGCGCTCCTGAAGGTTTTATTCTGTTTGGACTCCGTTTGATATTCCTTTTCTTTGATATATTGAAATAGGCAAAAAAAACAACAATACGGGCTGGGCCTCCGGTTAGTAGGTTAGTCCCAAAAATGATATAAAAGTGTAAAGTAAAGCCCATAAACATCCAAAACAGGTAATATAATAGCATGGAGCAATCAAAAGTTATGGATACGTTGGAGACATATCAGTAGGTCGTCGATCTTCGTGAGTAGCCGCATGCTACCATGCATGTGCTCTTGAAATCTTGGTCTTTAATATTGACGATGGTGTCAGAGCTCTCAAGCCCAAGGGTGGTGGCCTTGCTGTTCTCTCCACAAGCTGCCCCGGCAAGGAGCTTGACGAGGGCGGATACGTCTCCAACGTATCTATAATTTATGAAATATTCATGCTATTTTATTATCTGTTTTGAATGATTACGGGCTTTATTATACACTTTTATATTACTTTTGGGACTAACCTACTAACCGGAGGCCCGGCCCATATTGCTGTTTTATTGCTTGTTTCAGTATTTCAAAGAAAAGGAATATCAAACGAAGTCCAAACGGAATGAAACCTTCAGGAGCGTGATTTTTGCAAAAGATATGATCCGGGAGACTTGGAGTTCAAGCCAGGGAAGGTTCAAGGAAGCCAGGAGATAGGAGGGCGCACCCACCTCCCCTGGGCGTGCCCCCTGTCTCCTGGGCCCCTCGAGCACCCCCGACCGACTTCTTTCACCTATATAATCCCACATACCCTGAAAACATCGAGAACGAAGATAGATCGGGAGATCCGCCGCCGCAAGCCTCTATAGCCACCTAAAGTCAATCGGGACCCTGTTTTGGCACCCTGCCGGAGGGGGGATCCCTCACCGGTGGCCATATTCATCATCATCCCGACGATCTCCATGACAAGGAGGGAGTAGTTCACCCTCGGGGCTGAGGGTATGTACCAGTAGCTATGTGTTTTATCTCTCTTTCTCGTGTTCTCTCTTGTGTTCCCTCTATGGCACGATCTTGATGTATCGCGAGCTTTGCTATGATAGTTGGATCTTATGATGTTTTCTCCCACTCTACTCTCTTGTAATGGATTGAGTTTTCCTTTTCAAGTTATCTTATCGGATTGAGTCTTTAAGGATTTGAGAACACTTGATGTATGTCTTGCCGTGCTTATCTGTGGTGACAATGGGATATTCACGTGATCCACTTGATGTATGTTTTGGTGATCAACTTGCGGGTTCCGCCCATGAACCTATGCATAGTGGTTGGCACACATTTTCGTCTTGACTCTCCGATAGAAACTTTGGGGCACTCTTTGAAGTACTTTGTGTTGGTCGAATAGATGAATCTGAGATTGTGAGATGCATATCGTATAATCATGCCCATGGATACTTGAGGTGACAATGGAGTATCTACGTGACATTAGGGTTTTGGTTGATTAGTGTCTTAAGGTGTTATTCTAGTACGAACTCTTGAATAGATTGATCCAAAAGAATAACTTTGAGGTGGTTTCGTACCCTACCATAATCTCTTCGTTTGTTCTCCGCTATTAGTGGCTTTGGAGTGACTCTTTGTTGCATGTTGAGGGATATTTATATGATCCAGTTATGTTATTATTGTTGAGAGAACTTGCACTAGTGAAAGTATGAAACTGAGGCCTTGTTTCCTACCATTGCAATACCGTTTACGCTCACTTTTATCACTTGTTACCTTGCTGTTTTTATAATTTCAGATTACAAAAACCTTTATCTACCATCCATATAGCACTTGTATCACCATCTCTTCGCCGAACTAGTGCACCTATACAAGTTACCATTGTATTGGGTGTGTTGGGGACACAAGAGACTCTTTGTTATTTGGTTGCAGGGTTGTTTGAGAGAGACCATCTTCATCCTATGCCTCCCACGGATTGATAAACCTTAGGTCATCCACTTGAGGGAAATTTGCTACTGTCCTACAAACCTCTGCACTTGGAGGCCCAACAATGTCTACAAGAAGAAGGTTGTGTAGTAGACATCAAGCTCTTTTCTGGCGTCGTTGCCGGTGAGGTGAGTGCTTGAAGGTATATATTTAGATCTTGCAATAGTATCTTTTTGTTTCTTGTTTTGTCACTAGTTTAGTTTATAAAAGAAAACTACAAAAAAATTGGAATTGAGTTTGTCTCATACGCTTCATCTTTTTAATATCTTTCGTGAGAATGATGGCAAGGAAAATTGTGCTCAAGTGCTAGAAGAAGAAATCTATAAAATGTTTAGCACTAAATCTTTGAATAATGAGCATGATTGCAATGTTGTTAATATGAACTCCTTGAATATCCATGATGCTAATGATATGCACAGCCACGAGCTTGGGGATGCTATGTTTGGTGAATATGATATTTTTTTGTCCCCCAAGTTTTGATGAGAATATTTATTATGATGAAAGCATGCCTCCTATTTATGATGATTATATTGATGAAAGTGGGTTTGGAAGAGTGTCAACTTTAGGTAGTATTGATCTCACTATTTTGGAGGATATTGAATCTTATTGTGATGAATATGAAAGTGGATTTGGAAGAGTGTGAACTTTATTTAGTGATGATTCCACTATTTTGGAAGAGGTTCCAATTGATTATGAGAAAAAAGTTGCTATCTATGATGATTATTGTGATGACTTGTATGCTATTGAGATAATGATAACCATGAAGCTTGTAATCATGATTTTAGTTTTCAATTGGATTATGCCTCACATGATAATTATTTTGTTGAGTTTGCTCCCACTACTATTGATGAGAATAAATTTGCTTATGTGGAGAGTAGTAAATTTTCTATGCTTGTAGATCATGAAAAGAATGCTTTAGGTGCTGGTTATATTGTTTAATTCATTCATGATGCTACTGAAAATTATTATGAGAGAGAAACATATGCTCGTAGGAATTGCAATAATATCAAGTTCTCTCTCTCTCTATGTGCTTAAAGTTTTGAAGTTATGCTTGTTTTACCTTCCTATGCTAGTTGATTATTATCCCCATAAGTTGTTTGCTCACAAAATCCCTATGCAATGTTGCCTCAACAGGATTGATGATGAGCCATAACCATGTATGGTGGCTGGATTCTAGATAGACTAATCCCATGTTGAACAAGGCAATGAGCTTGTAATCCATGTAGTCTCCTGATGGTGTGGGCACTTCGCAGATTACAACTTTCTGCAAACAGAGGTCGAGCCAAGAGCTTGACGCGTCTCGTGCGTAGTAGGTAGGAGTGTCCGGCAGGCCGCGAGGCTCGATGGCCGCGGTATCCAATGATGGAAGGGTGATCTCTCGCTGGGTGTAGATATCCACGAGATGCCACGGACTACCGGAGTGGTGGATGAGGACGATCCAGTTGGCCTTCATGCCCACCCAGTAGTGGCCGCACATGAAGGACAGGTGGACGGGTAGTGGTAGCATGTCGAGGGGCACCACGGCAACCTCCGTAGGATCGTCAAGTCGGTGTCTGGGCCACCTGCGAGGATCGGGCATCAGCAAGCAGGGTGTCTTGAAAAGAGCCTGCCGGTTGCAGACGAGTAGATGGTACAAAGACATCGAGCATGCGGCCAGACGGGCGGTGCTTAGTAGGTCCATACGACTACAGATCTGCTCCAAGAGAATATCGGGGAGGGAATTCCAATCACAGCTCTGAGTGTCAGTCGGTTCTGCCATTGGGGTTTTCGGTGCCTGCGAGCCAGCGGGGAAGTGGATTCGGGCGGGCGAGCGAAGAAGCTTCTCCTCGCGTGGCCTATCAGTGAGCAGGGGGATATGGTACGCGCGAGCTACCAAGGAAGATGGCGCGGGCGGGCGAGCAGTGAGCGGGGGTAAATGGTGTGCGGCCGACAATGGGGAAGAGAGGAGGAAGAAGAAGAGAGGAGGAAGAAGAGTGGAAGACGGGGAAGAAAGTGCATTCAATCTCAATTCTACTAGTACTACTACCAGGATATACCGTCCTTCGGAGTGTAAATAGTTACACCGATGACATGTGGGTCTACCACAAGAGGGCCCATATGTCAGTTAATGGAGGACAGAGGTGCGTAGGCGTATTTGCGGAAGCGTGCTCTACTGGCAAACATGATGGCACTACTGGGTAAGGCTGATTTAGTAACACCAACATGCTGGTTCAGCTTATTAATTATGTTTCGCATCTGGTGCAGCGTGTATTGTCACTTCACTGCGAAGACTAGTTGAATAGTTCTCTCTGACCGAGATGGGGAATAATGGATCGCGGCGACTTCCTTTCTACAGTATCCCTATGCCTCTACGCTCACTTCACTCATTTTGCTACGTACCTAGTCACTTGTTGAAATTTGTAGAAAGACAAATACTCCGTATTTGGGAACAGAGGGAGGATTTTACTCCGTATTTGGGAACAGAGGGAGTATCACCATATGGAGGGAATAGAGGAAGCTTGAAATATGAACATGTCAATGGGAGGGAGTAAGCCCCATGCATGCATGCAAGCATGCAACATGCAACACTCACATGTACACATGGACACACGCAACACGCACGCACCCATGCGACACACAGCACACGACGCAACACACACGCTCACGCTCAAGTGCTCGACCTACTACCTACGTCTGTGAAAGAATGTACATTTAGAGATTTACATATTGACCAGGGCATAATTAACGCCCAAAAGTAGCAGACTTATGTGTTCATGCGAACATTGAGAGAAGAAGATTAAATGAAGGCCGTTGCATGCTGTCATTAAGGATAGACATGTAGCCTATACCTACAGCACAAGTTGGTGCATTAGTCAATCAATATCGATTTAGATTAAAGGCTAAATGCATTGGAAGTGTAGATGTACATCATGTACTACACTCTTTGTTTTATAGCCAATGTACACTCTTTGTTAGAAGACCGAGGGAGTACATGTGAATGTACTCACATACACAGCCAGGGTGGTTAGCGCAAGGGTTGGACTCGTGTCGCGCCTGCGTAAAGTTTTGTTTAACTGATTTCTTTGCTCTGCCAACTGACAGGTGGGACCCAAAAACCAGGTGACAATTTAACCAGTCAACAAAGTGCCACGTCGACTATGTGGCCGGTCAGTTGGGTGCAATACGATGCTCTACAATGAGCTAGTGATCGTATAATCACCGCAAAACTATATATAGTGACCGTAAAGAGCGTATTGTTACATACGTTGACCGCGAGTGTATTTTTCTCGTTTCGAATTAAGCCATATTAATCGGAAAGGACGCACTATGGACTACTAGTACTAGTACTGCTCTGATGTGTCCCGTCAACTCGTCGAACGAGGAGAAGCTTGCTTAGTACGCCGTTGTAACGCCCCAAGACCGACGCTCCAGAAGACATTATATCATTCTACCTTATCTTTTGAGATGGCATTATATCATTCTTGAGAATTTCCATTCATGTTTCGTGATTCACATGTTGTCAAGAGTGAGGCATTTTAAATCCATTAATCCTTCCATCGGAGTTATCTTGGTAAAGATATCACCTAAAGCCTTCCCTAAGGAGTTCCAAGTTTTCTCGGTTATCTCGTCAAAAAGCTCCATCTAAATCATTGCAAGGCTTCACCTTGTGTTTTCAACTTCTCTTTCTTTCTATCATCCTTTATTACAGAGTTTTTCATGGAGGCTCTACATGATGGTTCATCAAGGATTCCTTTCATTCTTGTTTTGTTCTTCAAGATTTTTTCTCGAAGTTAAGATCCGCTAAGCTATACCCAAAACTAAACATGGTGCCCAAAACATGTTTTGTTGGAGGAGTTCAAGCATTCTTCATCGTGCATTCCAAAGTGCAATTCTTTCTACCTTATCTTTTGAGATGGCATTATATCATTCTTGACAATTTCCATTAAATGTTTCTTGAGTCACATGTTGTCAAGAGTGAGGCATTTTAAATCCATTAATCCCTCCATTGGAGTTATCTTGGTAAAGATTTCACCTAAAGCCTTCCCTAAGGAATATCGCTATTGTGGTGCTTATCAATGATCCAAGTTTTCTCCTATCCTCTCGGCGAAAGCAGTTTTCATCTCTTCGTTGATCTCAAGCAAGCAATGTTTCAGTTGGTGGCCGGTTGTCACCTCATAATTTTGAGATGTTTTCCATAAGCCCACAACAAGCTTATCCTTTCGTTGTTGATAATCCAACAACTCCGTTCTAGCATTTCCTGTAAGCGTGCTCTTTCAAGATCAAGTTTTCCTTCGTTCATTCCATTCCATTTTTTTCATTTCTTCTGGAGGCATTGTGATGTTGTGCTCTTCACCCATCACGTCGTTTTCCCAAGTTCATGTTATTTCCTTACTTATCCGTTTAACCGGAGTGTTGTGTTCTCATTCAAGTTCTTTCATCTTATCAAGTTCTGCCTCTCCTTTCAACCGGACTGTTGTCTGAAATCCTTCTTACCCATTGTGCTATTCTTTCAATAGTTCCGGAGGCAGTGTGTTGTTGATTTCATCAAGTATCATCCCATCTTCTAAAGTTCATCTTCAATTCCTTCCATTTATAGTCGTACTGCTGCCAAAATTATATCATTCTTATTGATTCTTATCTCGTTTCAACCAGAGTGGTTACAATTCCTTCTTGTCCATTGTACTCGTCATTCATAGCTTTGCAGCCTCCAAGGTTCAAATGGTGTTCCTTGTTTCTATTTTTCTACCGCAGTTCTCTCAATTGTGCTCAATTCCGTTGTGTTATTCTTTCAAGTTTTCAACCTCTCGAGGTTCATTGGTTTCACTCGTTTGTCAAAGAAGCAACTTAGTTTTACCTCCTCTCTTCCTCTTCTGTTTCTCTCCGGTGCCATCCTAGATCTCGGGACGAGATCCTCTTGTAGTGGTGGAGTGTTGTAACGCCCCAAGACCGACGCTCCAGAAGACTTCCAGTTATTCCGATTTTCGCCGTGTGTTTCTTTTGTGCTTGCTCTTTTCTTTTTGCATTGCATCATGTCATCATGCAACCCCTTTTTAAAACTCACCTAAATAAATTGCATAGATGGTTGATCTATTTAAATCGAGGGAAGGGTGACTTCTCTTTATAACATATCCTTCCAATATTAGGGAGCTATGTTAAATATTTCTTTATTTTGGAAATCACCATAATACACTTGCAAATTATCCCAATGCCTTTGTTATCTTAATTCTTGGTCTTCAACCTTTCCCATAATTTCTTTCATCATTTTCTGGAGCTCTACCAAAATTCTCAACATTTTGGATACTCCTAAAAAACCTAGTCCTAGTTCAAAACCATTTGAATTTCAAATGAGTTTTAATTTAATTCCTGCAATCATGTCCATGCCATTTTTCTTGGACCAAGCGCATTTTGCGAGTCCGGGAAAATTAACCGCATGCCCAAATTCTTCCTCTAACCTTCTCTTCTCTCTTTTCCTTTCTTCCAGTTCTCTGTTAATGAAAAGAGTAGAGAGGGAGAGAAGAAGCCCAGCAGCCTTGCAGCCCAGCAACCAGGCCGGCCTTTTGCATCATGGCCCAGTCGCTGCCCTGTTAACATTAGGCCCCGACCCTCTCCATCGATCTCCCCCTCTCGTTCCCGTGCCGCTGCCACACGCAGACACATCGCACCGGGGAGAGGATATCCACGCTCCTCTCTCCTCTCGGCCGCTCCCTCATCCCGCACCTACACCTCGTCCTCGTGGACCCGCGCCTCCCCGTCGCCCTTGCTCGAGCTTCGCAGCCATGGCGCCGCCACCACCATCTCCAGCCGCTCCCCTGCAGCTCCTCCTCTGCCTCGTCCTCACGTCCGGCCTCGTCCCCGACCCGTCGTCCTCCTCCTCCATCGACCGTCTCGGTCGCCAGAGCTGTCGACAGCCGAAGCCCGGCCGCGTCACAGCCTCTACTGCCGGCGACCTCGACCTCCCTTGCGCCAAGCCCCGCCGCCGGCCTGCTACCTCGCCTCCCCAACCCAAGCTGGCCTCACCGTCCGGATCCGCGCCAAGCTCCAACGACCTCTGCACCCGGGCTCTCCTCCCTGTCTTCCCGGCGTCCTCTGCGTCCCCTGGCTGCATTGAGCAGCAGCAACTCATCGCTCAAGCCTCGACGCTCCTGCAACCCAAGTCCATCGCCACCTCGCCAGAGAACCCCGTACTTGCCCAGATCTTCGTCGCCAGCCCCAAGCCTCGCCGCTACTGCCTCCGTTTTGCCTGAACCGCACCCCTGCTTCACCTCGAACAGCAGCAGCAGTTCGCCCGCTTGTCCTCCTAGACTCGATTCAGTCAAATGCCAGGTCCACGGGTTGGCCTCCTGTTCATGTTGATCGGGATATCGCAAGAGTCCTCTCTCCCTCCTATACCCTGTTGGCCACCAGTTGATGCACCCCAAGTACCATAACTACGACCGATGCCCCGAGGACACCAAGTACGACTACAGACGACGATGCGTCAAGTTCCACCATCGTCGACTCCATGGACGTCAAGTTCCTCTATGACCCTGTGTACGACTACGTGAATTCACCAAGTACCCTTCGGATACGCCAAGTTCGACTACATGGATACGACAAGTTCCTCTCTAGACATGTACGACTACCGTCACTAAGATTGCGCGTACAACTACCGTCGCCATGTACCACTACTTCCACTACGACCACTGCGAGAACGACTACTTCCCCTACACCGCATCAAACTCAATCCGCCCCGAAAATGCACGCTTCGAAGGTATAACCCCGAGACGACCGCCCGTGAACGATTGCTTGTGTGTTGTATGAGATGCTCGAGTTTTTGCACCGTGATCGAATTGTCTTTGCACGTTCCTTGTTTTCCATGCCACCGTCATGTGGGACACCCGGTATCTGGGATCACTCCCCATCTCTTGCGTGTTCCACACATCCGCACACTTCTCGTTTGCATTAGTATCTCACTCAAGTTACCGGGATCGAAATGTTGCCGTGGCACCATTTCCGTTGTCGTTGCTGTGGCACCTTTTTTGTTCTGCCACGGTGACAAATGCTTCGTAAACATGCTCATGTCAACATTTTCATAAAATTGCATAAAACTTGCATAAAACTTGCTTTAAATACTAAATGACATATGAGGATTTTCCGGAATTGTTGTTTGTTATTCCGGCCTCATTTAAACTTGCGTAGATAGGTAGTTTAATTATGCTTCACCTCTTGTCATGTTTAACAACATTTAATATTGTTGGGGTACATAAACGAGAGAGAACTAAATAACTCGAATGTGGTGTCTTGTTAATATGCAACTCGTTGCATATTGAGCTCCACTTAACTTGTAGTATAGTTTGATGCACTTTGCCATGCCATGCCTCTTAAATCAGACATGCATCATACTTGATTGTGCATCATGCCATGTTTATGCTTGTGTGTTTATCATGTTGTTTGCTTCTTTCCGGTTTGCTTCTCTCGTTAGCTTTGGTTTCGTTCCGAAGTTGTGAGGATTCGTTCGACTATGTCGGTTCATCTTCTTCTTGGACTTGTTCTTCTTCCTTGCGGGATCTCAGGCAAGATGACCATTACCCTCGATATCACTTCTATCTTTGCTTGCTAGTTGCTTCGTTCTATTGCTATGCTGCGCTACCTGTCACTTGTTCATCAAGCCTCCCAAATTGCCAAGTCAACCTCTAACCTTTTCACCCTTCGTAGCAAACCTTTGTTTGGCTATGTTACCGCTTTGGCTCAGCCCCTCTTATAGCGTTGTTAGTTGCAGGTGAAGTTAAAGATTGCTCCATGATGGACAGGATTATTTTTGGATATCACAATATCTCTTATTTAATTAATGCATCTATATACTTGGTAAAGGGTGGAAGACTCGGCCTTATGCCTGGAGTTTTGTTCCATTCTTGCCTCCCTAGTTTCCGTCATACCGGTGTTATGTTCCTTGATTTTGCATTCCTTACACGGTTGGGTGATTTATGGGACCCCCTTGACAGTTCGCTTTGAATAAAACTCCTCCAGCAAGGCCCAACCTTGGTTTTAACAATTGCCACCTAAACCTTTTTCCCTTGGGTTCTGCAGACTCAAGGGTCATCTTTATTTTAACCCCCCCCCCCCCCCCCCGGGGGCCAGTGCTCCTTCCAGTGTTGGTCTGAACTGAGTAGACTGCGGGGCCACCTCAGGGAAACTTGAGGGCTGGTTTTACTCGTAGGATGTCTCATCCAGTGTGCCCCGAGGACGAGATATGTGCAGCTCCTATCGGGATTTGTCGGCACATCGAGCGGCTTTGCTGGTCTTGTTTTACCATTGTCGAAATGTCTTGTAACCAGGATTCCGAGTCTGATCGGGTCTTCCGGGGAGAAGGAATATCCTTCGTTGACCGTGAGAGCTTATAATGGGCTAAGTTGGGACACCCCTGCAGGGTATAAAATTTCGAAAGCCATGCCCGCGGTTATGCGGCAGATGGGAATTTGTTAATGTCCGGCTGTAGAGAACTTGACACTTGACTTAATTAAAACATCAACCGTGTGTGTAGCCGTGATGGTCTCTTTTCGGCGGAGTCCGGGAAGTGAACACGGTTTTGGGTTATGTTTGACGTAAGTAGGAGTTCAGGATCACTTCTTGATCATTGCTAGCTTCACGACAGTTCCGTTTGCTTCTCTTCTCGCTCTTATTTGCGTATGTTAGCCACCATATCATGCTTAGTTGCTGCTGCAACCTCACCACTTTACCCCTTCCTTTCCCATAAGCTTAAATAGTCTTGATCTCGCGGGTTTTGAGATTGCTGAGTCCTCGTGACTCACCAGATACTATCACAACAGTTGCAGGTGCCAATGATACCAGTGTAGGTGATGCAACTGAGCTCAGATGGGAGCTCAACGAAGATCTTAGTCATTGCTATGTTTCGTTTCATGTTGATCAGTAGTGGAGCCTACTTGGGACGATCGGGGATCTAGCAGTTGGGTTATCTTCTTTACTTTTGGCTTCGTCCGTAGTCGGACTATGTGTGTACTCTGAATGATATATGATTTATTTATGTTCATTGTGTGAAGTGGCGATTGTAAGCCAACTCTTTATCCCTTTCTTGTTCATTACATGGGATTGTGTGAAGATGACCCTTCTTGCGACAAAACCACAACGCGGTTATGCCTCTAAGTCGTGATTCGACACATGGGAGATATAGCCGCATCGTGGGTGTTACAAGTTAGTAATCAGAGACATCCCCGACTTAGGAGCCCCCTGCTTGATCGAATCGCTGGCGTTGTTGAGTCTAGAACAAAAATGTTTTGAGTCTTAGGATTATATATATCGGAGAGTAGGATTCTTTTTACTCCTCAGTCCCTTCGTCGCTCTGGTGAGGTCTCCTGACGTAGATGTTTTGACTTTCCTCTCCTCAAATTTCACTAAATTTTTTTAGGATCACGTGGGTATCTTGGGATCGTTCTGATATTCTTATGACGAGAACATTGTTCTTGGTGCCTCCTGACATTTAGGGGTTGTGGCAGTGTCCCGGGGAGTTGAGCTCCGAGGTGTTGTCGTCATAATTTTATCGTTGCAGTTCTGAAATACCTGAGTTTTGCCGACATTGAAAATATCTTTTATGCAGTTGTTGGTGAGATAACCTCGACGCCACCCAGTACTGGGGTGGGAGTTCGCGAGTATTGCCATAACTCGTATAACGGATGCTTTTCGAAGGTTGAGGTACACGATTTCCGAAGTTTTCTTGGTTATGTGTTGACGGATGTATACAACTTGGATGTAGGTATTGTTAGTTTTGGGTGAGATATATATTGCTTCCCCTGTATCCCCAACACCAGATTGCATAACCAGAAAGTTTCGGGAGTTTTATAGGTGGGAGTTCAAGTAGCTCTAGTTTTTTTTCTTTCCGACAGATGCATGATATGAGATTGGGGTTCGACGTCTAGTGGTCCGCCTATCCACGGTCGTTTTTACAGTGGTCTCGTTGTGTCTTAAAGAACCCTTGGCTATGCTGGTTCGGGGACACTTCGTATGTCATGTGCACTGCCTTGTACATGATGGTGCTGTACGATCGGTCCCATGTGGGCCCCACCACGAAAACTTCGGACGAAATCTCTATCATATGTTTGTTCCGGCTTATTCTGCAAGCCAAATCCTTTGTTTTGTTTTATTTGTGGTATTCGAGTTGCTTCGAAGTCAAGTGTTGAATCCATACCTTTCCTAAACGGTGTTCTCATATTGCTATGTGAATACTAATCCTTCTTGATCATTGAGATTGCCATCCCAATTCTACTTCCAACCGGTGTGCTTCTCTTAAAGTGGATCTGATCATTTCAACATTCGCAAGATCAATTCTAAGTTTTCTCAACGGTGTTTGTTTCATCCGTCCCAAGTTGTTTTTGTTTTCCCACCCTCCCACCCTTTTCTTCAAGGACTCATATATTTTAATCAAGTATCCATTTTATTCATGTGATGTCTCTTCATTCCTTTCAATCAATGTTCTTATCCAGTGATTATCATGAAGATGGTCAGGAGTTTCAAGTTTATTATTCTTCGTTCATTTTTTCTTCTCTGGTGCTTTCAATTCAAGTTGTCGGTGTTGATCATATTCTTTTTCTCATTTCAAGTGCTTTCTTATGTCGGTGCACCTCTTAATTGTTCACCTCTCTCTATTCTTATCCGGAGCGATTCTAAAATTCTTTCAAAGTTTGACATAAGAATGATTTCTCAACAGTCAAATGTATCGCCCAAGTTCGCTTTCATATTCTTTTCATCGCTGGTTCAATCTTTCTGCTCTTCATTCCGGAGTATTTCAACAATTCATGGTGGTTCTCATCTTCATTCTCAACATCTGAAGACTGAAGAAGGATTTTTCTTAAATCTTGCTCCATTCTCTTCAAGATTCATGGTTCTAGCATGATGCCATCCTCTCATAATTGCTTTCGATTGTGAGAATTCTTTTCACCCATCCAGAGCATTTCATGAGTTGTTTCTATTTCTTTCCTCTGAAGGCCATCATGTCATAATTCTTCATTCTCAGTGTGTAGCTATCGTTCTCCAAATCTTATTGGTGCATCATTCAAATACCCTCTAACCAGTTCATGATCTCTTTGTTCTCATGTATCTAAATCCCCTCAAATATCTTCATTCGTTTTCCAATTCTTCCTGGTGAATTGTGGCTTTGCTACGTTCATTTTCAATTCTTTCGGTGGTTCGTTCAAGATTTCCTCTTCCATTGTTATCATACCAATTCATTCGTTGTTTCCAAATCCCATCGGTCATTCCATCAATACCTTCTCAAGTTTATGCTATATCTTTCTTAATTCTTTCTACGAGAATAAGTAGTATGCCAAATCCGTTGCTTGTCATAAATGGGTGAAGGATACACATAACGTAATTCTTATTATTGTTTCATCCAAGTGATCTAGTTTCTTCTTTCCAGAGTTGTTCATCATGTCATTTTTCCCGGTTCGAGATGTTTCATCTTTTCTTTTCCGGAGTTCCAAGTTTTCTCGGTTATCTCGTCGAAAAGCTCCATCTAAATCATTGCAAGGCTTCACCTTGTGTTTTCAACTTCTCTTTCTTTCTATCATCCTTTATTATAGAGTTTTTCATGGAGGCTCTACATGATGGTTCATCAAGGATTCCTTTCATTCTTGTTTTGTTCTTCAAGATTTTTTCTCGAAGTTAAGATCCGCTAAGCTATACCCAAAAATAAACATGGTGCCCAACACATGTTTTGTTGGAGGAGTTCAAGCATTCTTCATCGTGCATTCCAAAGTGCAATTCTTTCTACCTTATCTTTTGAGATGGCATTATATCATTCTTGACAATTTCCATTAAATGTTTCTTGATTCACATGTTGTCAAGAGTGAGGCATTTTAAATCCATTAATCCCTCCATTGGAGTTATCTTGGTAAAGATTTCAGCTAAAGCCTTCCCTAAGGAATATCGCTATTGTGGTGCTTATCGATGATCCAAGTTTTCTCCTATCCTCTCGGCGAAAGAAGTTTTCATCTCTTCGTTGATCTCAAGCAAGCAATGTTTCAGTTGGTGGCCGGTTGTCACCTCATAATTTTGAGATGTTTTCCATAAGCCCACAACAAGCTTATCCTTTCGTTGTTGATAATCCAACAACTCCGTTCTAGCATTTCCTGTAAGCGTGCTCTTTCAAGATCAAGTTTTCCTCCGTTCATTCCATTCCATTTTTTCATTTCTTCTGGAGGCATTGTGATGTTGTGCTCTTCACCCATCACGTCGTTTTGTCAAGTTCATGTTATTTCCTTACTTGTCCGTTTAACCGGAGTGTTGTGTTCTCATTCAAGTTCTTTCATCTTATCAAGTTTTGCCTCTCTTTTCAACCGGACTGTTGTCTGAAATCCTTCTTACCCACTGTGCCATTCTTTCAATAGTTCCGGAGGCAGTGTGTTGTTGATTTCATCAAGTATCATCCCATCTTCTCAAGTTCATGTTCAATTCCTTCCATTTATAGTCGGAGTGCTGCCAAAATTATATCATTCTTATTCATTCTTATCTCATTTCAACCAGAGTGGTTCCAATTCCTTCTTGTCCATTGTACTCGTCATTCATAGCTTTGCAACCTCCAAGGTTCAAATGGTGTTCCTTGTTTCTATTTTTCTACCGCAGTTCTCTCAATTGTGCTCAACTCCGTTGTGTTATTCTTTCAAGTTTTCAACCTCTCGAGGTTCATTGGTTTCACTCGTTTGTCAAAGAAGCAACTTAGTTTTACCTCCTCTCTTCCTCTTCTGTTTCTCTCCGGTGCCATCCTAGATCTTGGGACGAGATCCTCTTGTAGTGGTGGAGTGTTGTAACGCCCCAAGACCGACGCTCCAGAAGACTTCCAGTTATTCCGAGTTTCGCCGTGTGTTTCTTTTGTGCTTGCTCTTTTCTTTTTGCATTGCATCATGTCATCATGCAACCCCTTTTTAAAACTCACCTAAATAAATTGCATAGATCGTTGATCTATTTAAATCGAGGGAAGGGTGACTTCTCTTTATAACATATCCTCCCAATATTAGGGAGCTATATTAAATATTTCTTTATTTTGGAAATCACGATAACACACTTGCAAATTATCCCAATGCCTTTGTTATCTTAATTCTTGGTCTCCGACCTTGCCCATAATTTCTTTCATTATTGTCCGGAGCTCTACCAAAATTCTCAACATTTTGGATACTCCTAAAAAACCTAATCCTAGTTCAAACCCATTTGAATTTCAAATGAGTTTGAATTTAATTCATGCAATCATGTCCATGCCATTTCCGCAAAAAAAAATCATGTCCATGCCATTTTTCTTGGACCAAGCGCATTTTGCGAGTCCGGGAAAATTAACCGCATGCCCAAATTCTTCCTCTAACCTTCTCTTCTCTCTTTTCCTTTTTTCCATTTCTCTGTTAATGAAAAGAGTAGAGAGGGAGAGAAGAAGCCTAGCAGCCTTGCAGCCCAGCAACCAGGCCGGCCCATTTGCATCATGGCCCGGTCGCTGCCCTGTTAACCCTAGGCCCCGACCCTCTCCATCGATCTCCCCCTCTCGTTCCCGTGCCGCTGCCACACGCAGACACATCGCACCAGGGAGAGGATCTCCATGCTCCTCCCTCCTCTCGGTTGCTCCCTCATCCCGCACCTACACCTTGTCCTCGTGGACCCGCGCCTCCCCGTCGCCCTTGCTCGAGCTTCGTAGCCATGGCGCCGCCACCACCATCTCCAGCCGCTCCCCTGCAGCTCCTCCTCCGCCTCGTCCTCACGTCCGGCCTCGTCCCCGACCCGTCGTCCGCCTCCTCCTTCGAACGTCTTGGTCGCCAGAGCTGTCGATGGCCGAAGCCCGGCCGACACAGCCTCTACTGCCGGCAACCTCGACCTCCCCTGCGCCAAGCCCCACCGCTGGCCTGCTACCTCGCCTCCCCAACCCGAGCTGGCCTCGCCGTCCGGATCTGCGCTAAGCTCCAACGACCTCTGCACCCGGGTTCTCCTCCCCGTCTTCCCGGCATCCTCTGCGTCCCTTGGATGCATCGAGCAGCAGCAACTCATCGCTCAAGTGTCGACGCTCCTGCAACCCAAGTCCATCGCAACCTCGCCAGAGAACCCCGTCCTTGCCCGGATCTTCATCGCCAGCCCCAAGCCTCGCCGCTGCTGCCTCTGTTTTGCCTGAACCGCGCCCCTACTTCACCTCGAACAACAGCAGCAGCTCGCCCGCTTGTCCTCGTGGACTCGATTCAGTCAAATGCCAGGTCCACGGGTCGGCCTCCTGTTCATGTTGACCGGAATATCGCAAGAGTCCTCTCTTCCTCGTGTACCCTGTTGGCCACCAGTTGATGCAACCCAAGTACCACAACTACGACCGATGCCGCGAGGACACCGAGTACGACTACACACGACGATGCATCAAGTTCCACCATCGTCGACTCCATGGACGTCAAGTTCCTCTATGACCCTGTGTACGACTACGTGGATTCACCAAGTACCCTTTGGATACGCCAAGTTCGACTACATGGATACGACAAGTTCCTCTTCAGACATGTACGACTACCGTCGCCAAGATTGCGCGTACAACTACCGTCGCCGTGTACCACTACTTCCACTACGACCGCAGCGAGAACGACTACTTCCCCTACACCGCATCGAACTCGATCCGCCCCGAAAATGCACGCTTCGAAGGTATAACCCCGAGACGACCGCCCGTGAACGATTGCTTGTGTGTTGTATGAGATGCTCAAGTTTTTGCTCCGTGATCGAATTGTCTTTGCACGTTCCTTGTTTGCCATGCCACCGTCATGTGGGACACCCGGTATCCGAGATCACTCCCCATCTCTTGCATGTTCCACACATCCGCACACTTCTCGTTTGCATTGGTATCTCACTCAAGTTACCGGGATCGAAATGTTGCCGTGGCACCATTTCCGTTGTCGTTGCTGTGCCACCTTTTTTGTTCCGCCACGGTGACAAATGCTTCATAACATGCTCATGTCAACATTTTCATAAAATTGCATAAAACTTGAATCTGTCATCCGCATCATGATAACAACATTTAAAATGGTTAAAATTATTGTTTGCTTTAAATACTAAATGACATATGAGGATTTTCCGGAATTGTCGTTTGTTGTTCTGGCCTCGTTTAAACTTGCCTAGATAGGTAGTTTAATTATGCTTCACCTCTTGCCATGTTTAACAACATTTAATATTGTTGGGTACATAAACTAGAGAGAACTAAATAACTCGAATGTGGTGTCTTGTCAATATCCAACTCGTTGCATATTGAGCTCCACTTAACTTGTAGTATAGTTTGTTGCACTTTGCCATGCCATGCCTATTGAAATCGGACATGCATCATACTTGATTGTGCATCATGCCATGTTTATGCTTGTGTGTTTATCATGTTGTTTGCTTCTTTCCGGTTTGCTTCTCTCGTTAGCTTCGGTTTGGTTTCGAAGTTGTGAGGATTCGTTCGACTATGTGGGTTCGTCTTCTTCTTGGACTCGTTCTTCTTCCTTGCGGGATCTTAGGTAAGATGACCATTATCCTGGATACCACTTCTATCTTTGGTTGCTAGTTGCTTCGTTCTATTGCTATGCTGCGCTACCTGTCACTTGTTCATCAAGCCTCCCAAATTGCCATGTCAGCCTCTAACCTTTTCACCCTTCCTAGCAAACCATTGTTTGGCTATGTTACAACTTTGGCTCAGCCCCTCTTATAGCGTTGTTTGTTGCAGGTGAAGTTGAAGATTGCTCCATGATGGACAGGATTATTTTGGGATATCACAATATCTCTTATTTAATTAATGCATCTATATACTTGGTAAAGGGTGGAAGACTCGGCCTTAGGCCTGGTATTTTGTTCCATACTTGCCGCCCTAGTTTCCGTTATACCGGTGTTATGTTCCTTGATTTTGCGTTCCTTAAATGGTTGGGTGATTTATGGGACCCCCTTGACAGTTCGCTTTGAATAAAACTCCTCTAGCAAGGCCCAACCTTGGTTTTAACATTTGCCACCTAAACCTTTTTCCCTTGGGTTCTGCAGACTCAAGGGTCATCTTTATTTTAACCCCCCCCCTGGGCCAGTGCTCCTTCGAGTGTTGGTCCGAACTGACTAGACTGCGGGGCCACCTCAGGGAAACTTGAGGGCTGGTTTTACTCGTAGGATGTGTCATCCGGTGTGCCCTGAGAACGAGATATGTGCAGCTCCTATCGGGATTTGTCGGCACATCGGGCGGCTTTGCTGGTTTGTTTTACCATTGTCGAAATGTCTTGTAACCGGGATTCCGAGTCTGATCGGGTCTTCCTGGGAGAAGGAATATCCTTCGTTGACCGTGAGAGCTTATAATGGGCTAAGTTGGGAAACCCCTACAGGGTATAAACTTACGAAACTCGTGCCCGCGGTTATGCGGCAGATGGGAATTTGTTAATGTCCGGTTGTAGAGAACTTGACACTTGACTTAATTAAAATGCATCAACCGCGTGTGTAGCCGTGATGGTCTCTTTTCGGCGGAGTCCGGGAAGTGAACACGGTTTTGGGTTATGTTTGACGTAAGTAGGAGTTCAGGATCACTTCTTGATCATTGCTAGCTTCATGACCATTCCGTTTGCTTCTCTTCTCGCTCTTATTTGCATATGTTAGCCACCATATCATGCTTAGTCGCTGCTGCAACCTCACCACTTTACCCCTTCCTTTCCCATAAGCTTAAATAGTCTTGATCTCGTGGGTTTTGAGATTGCTGAGTCCTCGTGACTCACCATATACTATCACAACAGTTGCAGGTGCCGATGATACCAGTGTAGGTGATGCAACCGAGCTCAGATGGGAGCTCAACGAAGATCTTAGTCATTGCTATGTTTCATTTCATGTTGATCAGTAGTGGAGCCCAGTTGGGACGATCGGGGATCTAGCAGTTGGGTTATCTTCTTTTCTTTTGGCTTCGTCCGTAGTCGGACTATGTGTGTACTCTGAATGATGTATGATTTGTTTATGTTCATTGTGTGAAGTGGCGATTGTAAGCCAACTCTTTATCCCTTTCTTGTTCATTACATGGGATTGTGTGAAGATGACCCTTCTTCCGACAAAACCACAATGCGGTTATCTCTCTAAGTCGTGCTTCGACATGTGGGAGTTACAGCCGTCTCCCCCGCCCACGCGCGCGGTGGTTCGCTGGACGAGGAGGGTTTTGAGTCTTTTGACTACAGCGCCCTCTCCCTCTCCCTCGCCCTCGCCTTCGCGGTGGACCGTGAAGAGTTCCTTTCTACAGTATCCCTATGCCTCTACGCTCACTTCACTCATTTTACTCCATATCTGTGAAAAGAGGGAGGCTTTTACTCCGTATTTGGGAACAAAGGGAGTATCACCATATGGAGGGAATAGAGGAAGCTTGAAATATGAACATGTCAATGGGAGGGAGTAAGCCTCTTGCATGCATGCATGCATGCAATATGCAACACTCACACGTACACATGGACGCACGAAACACTCACGCACCCATGCGGCACACAGCACACGACGCAGCACACACGCTCATGCTCAAGTGCTCAACCTACTCCCTACGTCCATGAAAGACTGTACATTTAGATATTTACACATTGACCAGGACATAATTAACGCCCAAAAGTAGCAGACTTATGTGTGCATGCGACCATTGAGATAAGAAGATTAAATGAAGGCCGTTGCATGCTGTCATTAAGGATAGGCATGTAGCCTATACCTACAGCACAAGTTGGTGCATTAGTCAATCAGTATCGATTTAGATTAAAGGCTAAATGCATTGGAAGTGTAGATGTACATCATGTACTACACTCTTTGTTTTTTAGCCGATGTACACTCTTTGTTGGAAGACCGAGGGAGTACACATGCATGCACTCACATACACAGCCAGGGTGGTTCGCGCGCAAGGGTTGGACTACTGTCGCGCCTGCGTAAAGTTTTGTTTAACTGATTTCTTTGCTCTGCCAACTGACAGGTGGGACCCAGAAACCAGGTGACAACTTAACCAGTCAACAAAGTGCCACGTCGACTATGCGGCCGGTCATTAGGGTGCAATACGGTGCTCTACAATGAGCTAGTGCTCGTATAGTCAGTGCAAAACTATATATAGTGACCGTAAAGAGCGTATTGTTACATACATTGACCACCAGTATATTTTTCTCGTTTCAAATTAAGCCATATTAATCGGAAAGGACGCAGTATGGACTACTAGTACTAGTACTGCTTTGATGTGTCCCGTCAACTCGTCGAACGAGGAGAAGCTTGTTTACTACGCCTCTCCCTCGCCCACGCGCGCGGTGGTTCACAAGACGAGGAGAGGGTTTTGACTACAGCGCCCTCTCCCACTCCCTCTCGCTCGCCCTCGCGGTGGACGTGCAGTAGTTCAATCGGTGTCAGATTACCAGAAGCATATTGTACTGTAGTATCATCATTGTTGGACCTTCCGAAGAGGCGAAGAGCCAAGTGCAAGGTTCACATGAGTACGAACTGTTGAATCTCCCGAAGAGGCAAAGAGCCGAGCGCAAGGTTTTATAGGAGTTGTCATCCTAGTAGGAGTGTACTACAACTATAGCGAACGATGCTACTGTATGATGCCGCCAGGTCACGTATATCCAAAGTTGTGCCACCTTTTTTTTTCTCAAAGAGCGTGTTGGAGCCCGTGCAACAACCACACAAGTTGCACGTACACATAACACATTTACTAGTAATAAATTATAAAGGACAAATGCCAGTATGCCACACAAGTTCATCTCCAATTCATGTGATAAATTTGTGCACGACTAGTCTACATATATTCACACCGCTACCGTTCACAATTACCATACTCCACTTACACGTTATAGATGGGCTACATGTCCTCCTCCAGGTTCCAGTCCCAGGTGTTCTTCATGGATGGCACGATCCATAGCGGTGGGCAACGGGAATCGTTGTCGCAGATTTCTAGTCTGGTTCCACATGATGGAGACTCATCCAAGATGAAGCGGCATAAATCAGGGATAGCGTGTCCCACATGTCGTTCATCCGGCGGTGCGCACTGAAGACACAACCATGCTTCATGAACGGCAGGCCTTCCGTGTCGTGCATGGAAGGTGGCATCCGCTTCACAATGTAGCTGTCCCCGATGAAAAGCGAGTACTCTCCAAGAGTGTTCCTCAGCACCCACGTAGCATCACGGGGGTCAAACTCGGCGCCGTTCATCTGGTACACGCGGCATCCTAGATCTGGACACATGGTGACGTACATAGTGAAGGTCCATGCATAATAATGTTGTGCTCAAATATGGCGGTCAGTAATACTGTGCAGCAAATAGTAATACTTCGTTATAGAGGAAGTAAAATAACCGGCTTATTAAATATAGCCACTCTTGGCTACATGGATGAGATAGTAAGACATGGAAAAACAAAAATGGTGGCAGCTAGTGGGTTCAAGTGTTCAAGGGCCTAGCTAACTATACGCGTCCTCCAAGGTAAAAAGTACTCCTACTAGTACTACTACTAAGTATACTACTAGTACAACAATGAAAGAGAAGGCGAGAGGGTTAAAAAATGGAATACCTGGGTAGATGGTGACGGTCCGATCGTGGTAGATTGTGTGACCATATTGCACATCAGTGGTACCATGGGTAACGACTGCTATGATAGTTGGTCCCAATATGCCAAAGTCAGCTACAAGGTTCCAGGTTAGACCGAATCGCGGATGTAAATGCACATCTAGGATCGGCAATCTTATTTCGATCGGGGATGACTGGTCCCTGCAAAATAATGGAGTACTGTTAGGGATGCAATTGATGGTTTGTGCATTCCGTTTGTAATCTCCCGTACCATAGGATGGCAACCAGATGAAACAAGTCCCCTGGCTTGTCACCGCGAAGATGCGGCCTAGATGGCGCACGACGTCTTCGAACATGTAGGGCTACAAATTTGCCGCCGCCAACATGCGCCAGCCTCTACCGTTACTGCCTCTTGCATTGATGGCAATCCTTATGTCGAACACCATGATGAGATAGTAATCGCCGTAGCCGCGTCGCTTTGTCGGCGGGTCCGCAATTGCTATCTTCTTCAGTCTCATGTAGGACTCATCATACATATTCAAGCCCAGCCATTACGGAAGGCCGATCCCAATGGTGGAGAAGGGGTCTACCGAAACAGCCGCACTGCTGTGGATGTTGTGCAAAATGATGGTGGTATCCGGCCGGAGGTATGCAAGCCAATCTTCGTTGGCACCGACCCAGACATATATATAAGACGGTGGGCAGCAGAGAAATTACGGGATGGAAATGGACTAACTAAGTACTACATGATCAAACTCCATTACTGACCTGCTCATCGGACAAAATCCGACTACCTCTCAACGTCGGCAACTCTAGCAGAGTCAACGTGCAACCATGGCCAGGGTGCGATGGACTATTCGAAGGATTGTCCCATAGAAGAACCTTCTCCTCGAGGACGCATGGAAGACCAACAAGCATGGCCTTTTCCCAAGCCTGTTTAAGCAGCATCTTGAAAAAGTTGGTGCAGGAAGCACCGAGTCTTGCGGCGGTGAGAACGTCGGAGCGGCGTGCGATTTCTCCCAGAGGATCGTCGTCCAAGGTCTCCCAGCCCCGACGAGGAGGAGAACCGCCTGGCGAATCCATGGGAGCAGCAACGAACTACCTTCTCTTCAGGGGGAGGGGAACTGGCGAGGAGGAGATAAGAGCGTAGTAACCGCAGGGCCTCGTCCCTTCGAACTAAAGATCGTTCCTCAGCAAAGGGGTGAGGCTATTATTTACTACTAGTACTAGCATTATGGAACATTATGGGATTGCATTATACTGTAAATAATAGCACTAGTAAGAAATTTTTGGCACTAGGTAGTAGTTTTTGGCGTGGATTAAGAAATTTTGGGTATGTTTTTGCCATTTTTGTACACGCCGACTAGTGTCAAAAAACGTCTTTTGTTATGTGACGGAGGAGTACATACTCATACTGTAGCAGTACTAGTACTACTTTTTCTCAACTAGTAGTGCGATGTACTGTACTTCTAGTCTAGTCTAGTATAGTGCACCAGTTTTGAACTCTTGAATCTCAGGGCCAAGGAGCTATAGTTGGAAGTGGAGGGTACTACTGTTCTCTAGAACCATCGCTGTACTATCAATGTAGGGAAAGTACACATGCGTAGTGGCCTATTGGGTACTCTCAGTGCTCTATTCAGCCGCTCCTCTCACGTAGCTGGCCTACTCAGCCGCTCCTCTCACGCACACACTAGCAACCTGTTTATCAGCGATGGTTACTGCGGGGGTAGACATTTGAGTTATTTGATACAGCGATACTAGGCTTTTCGCTTCCATTTGTGGAGGTGTAATGGATCTCGTCGAACTTTGTTAGTAGTTCCTTCTTTATGAATGAGATGAAGCAAAGCTTTTGCCTCCGTTTTAAAAAAACATGTCAAGAGGAATTTCTTTTATAGTAGAGCCGATAATGGAGTGAAGTCCATGCGTGCAACGCCACTAGCTAGAGAGTAGTAGTAGAGCACATTACATACAGAGCCATATTGCACAGTTCCCAATGCCCGGCCAGGCTTTTCTGGCTCCTCGGGCTTAATTGGGAGGCACTAGTTTAAATATGCTACTAGCTGATGAGGAAGCTCCAAGCGAGGTGCGGCTAGGGCGAGCACGCGAGCGACAGGATGATGGGAAGGAAAACCCGTTCACGTGGCTAGGCTATCCAGTGCACCCAGATTGTGGGGCCGCACGTCCGTTTGACTTTAAAACTCAAACTACCCGTGTAAAATATTGGCTCGCAGCGAAGTGTAGTAGTACTTTTTTTTAAAAGGCCGTCGTGCGTTCAGCCGGGATCGAACCCACAAAACGAGGTATACACTCCCGCGACCACTAGTAGTACTCGTTGGAGTACAACGCAACCTAGAATCGCCTTTTGTCGCTAGTAGTACGTACATTGTTCCTTACAAGAAACCCCTAATAATGCAAGAAACCACTAAAATGCCAAGAAACTACTACCACTGGCATACGTCGCAGACTTAAGATAAGACTACCTTAGCAACCATTGTACATGCTCTTACCAACCAGCCCTACCAAGAAACGACTACTCTACAAAGTGTCGTTATGGGCATGTTTCAACCCATGGCCCTGTTTGGATACATTTGTTGTCAATCTAACCCTGCCATCCAAACACCACTTTGGTTAGAGTTAGTTTAGGGTTAGAATCTAACTCGAACTTCTGACAGGGCCCATGTCTCCCATTAAGTCAACACCTTCTATTCGACCGGGCGTTCTGACTTGTGGGGCCTACATGTCAGTCTGCACAAAAATCCCCGAGTGACCTCCTACCTCCGGCCCGTCCGCCTAGTCATCCTCCGCCATGGGATGCAGCTACCGCCGCCGGCAGAAGGCAAGGTCAAAACCGCCGGCGGTGCAGATCCCATGTTGCAGCAGCCCGGATGCCAGCTCCGTCCGGCGCTCGCGGCCGCTAGCTAGCTAACATAGCTCCGTCCAGCTGCTTGTCTGCAAGGTTTGCTAGCTAGATTGGCATGGCAGCTTGCTCACGCGCGCCGCGCTAAGGCCAGCCATCTGGCTCGAGCGAAGGCCAGCGCGGCGCCTTGCTCGCTAGTGAGTCACGCTCGGGCCAGCCTGCCAACCCGTGCGGAGGCCAGCGCGGCGTCCGGCCCGACCGGCGGAGTGGCGACCAACTCGCTCATCACCGGCGCCACCGACGAACACACATCGGTACTGTTTGAAGTAATGTTCAGGAAAAATAATGATTTGAGGGGGAATAACAGGATAGAAGGTCAGATGTTGGTCCCTCGTGTCAACGGTCAAACAAAATGTGTTGGTTTAAGCTTCCTCGTTAGCACGGACGTGTGGGCCAACCCTGTCATAAGTGGGTTTAAACGAACCTAATCGGTAGGAGTACTAGGTAGTAGTTTTTGGCGTGGATTAAGAATTTTTGGGTATGTTTTTGCTATTTTTTGTACAATAGATTCTTCCTAGAGCTGGTTGAAAGTGGTAGTTTTTTGTTAAATACTCTACATATTGTAAGTAGGAGTGAAAGTTAAGCTTTGGAAGCCAATAAGCAAGGCTAGTTACATAGTGCATATGTGTACATGATTGAAAGTAAATATCAACCATGAGTGACTAATATCTTGATGGAAAACTCGAAACTATGGAATAGTAGGAAAAAAATGCATGGTTGGAAATACTAGCAATGTTCATGTGCATTGCAACGAATCATAATTAGAATAATACTTATTCACGAACTTGATACAAAACACTCTAATTTTGATATACATATGTCACTAGAGATATATTATGTTTCAATTAGAATATATTCCTTGGGCTGGTTTGGTGAGGTCAGGGAGGGATGTGGTTGGTTTTAAGATACTAATTATGGGTTTTTCTGCAAATTGGTAGACAAGTGGGATGTTGGTGAGAAAAGGCAACAACTTACCTCACAGTCGTTAGATGTAGATCTAATGGTCAGAAACAACGGATGGCAGACACACCATCATCACCAACTTAGTCTTGTGTAGGAGTACTAGCAAGATCCATGCATTGCACGGAACATCAAGATGCATTTTTTATAAAACACTGTTGTGATTGACCCTTGCGGGAGTAATCCCATGTGTAAAAACTAATGATATCTCGAGAAATATGAGATAAGGTGAAGAGGAGTGGGGTGTGGTGGTGATTGGTCGTCAGACTGAGCGGAGGCATGGGGATTGACGATGCCGGCAGCGGCCACCAGGCCAGTTTGTTCTAGAGGCTTCCTTTCTTAATTGCTCAACAATGAGGTTTGCTGGAGATAAGGATGAACGAGAGAAGGCCTTGTCTTCAAATGTGGAGAGAGGTGCGGGTATCTTTTAGTTTAATTCCCATCCGTCAGATATAGATCGGACGGTCTATATTGCAAGATGGCACATGTACCATCATCACCAACTCGGTTTTTTATAAGAGAAGAAATATAAGTATGGAGATACAAACGTATTATCGATACTTGCTTCCGGAAACTAGCATCTACATTCTATTCAATGCCTCGGCATGTGGGGCCTTAGCACAATGACTTCTTGACTGTGTAAAACAAACATTTTCCCATCGCCGATAAGGAGGGGGTGACGGCGGCGCGCTTTTTGGCTTGCTCTTGTCCTAGTAGTCATACTAGGTGGTCTAAGCATGTGTAGATTTATTCTTTTTCACGTCTCATGTTCGCCGTACTGCCACGACTGTTGATGAATAGACGGTTAGTTATTCACGGGGAAACCCTTGTTGAGTGTGTTTGCGAGAGAGAGAGAGAGATAGTGTGCGGGTGTGATATGTTGGAGACTGAAGCAATGATAACATATTCTTTGTGTCTATTTGTGTGGAGGATAGAGAGAGACATGTATATGGGGCTTTGTGTTGTGTAACGTGGAGACACATATCAATAATTAGAGAGTGAGTGTGTGAGATACACATGCGGACATGGGGAGAGATGAGGATCCAGATAAATGGGTGTTTGTGCGTGTCTGGGTGTGTTTGTGCACGCGTTTTGTGTGTGAGAGGGAGTGTGTGTATGTGGAGTAGAGAGACCACTTATGATGTAAACCTAGTATAAGGGAAGGGGGAATGGTGTGACATGTGTAGTAGCGAGATAGCATGGGTGCGGGCGGGGGGGGGGGTAGACTATTTGGAAGAGACATCGAGTGTGTGTGTGGGAGAGGAGTGTGAGAGCGAGAGAGAGAGAGAGAGAGAGAGAGCTAGCGATGGAGAGAGTGAGAGAGGGAGGAAGAGAGGGGGTGAGGGGGGTCATTTGTGTCCATAAATGGCGTATAGATAGGGAGACAATGTTGATGTTGTCCGAAATTGGCCAATGTACGGAGACGCAAGGGAAGAGAGTCATCGTGTGTGTGATAGGGACTTCATGAGAGATCTAGAATAGATGGTGTAGAGAACAATGTGCAAAATCGAGAATGATGATACATTAGGGAGCTATGGAAAGAGTCACGACATATATGTATACAGGGAAGGAGCTGGGATGGGTCCGCATGTGGGAGAGATAGAAAGAGGAGAGTGATGCACAAGGAGACAAACTGTGCTTGTTTGCAGTGGGGGTGGTGTGTGAGGTGAGTGCGCGAGAACCACATAACTAGGGAGATAGACGTTTGGGGGCGACGTTTTTTGTGTATGGGAAATATACACGCTACATAGTGCGTTTTCTTGGGTAAGAGAGATAGCGGGAGACCTAGAGAGCGAGGGAAGAGATGTGTGCATGCCTGAGAGACAAAGTGATAGAGACCGATATTGGGGTCCGGACTTTACAAGAGAGAAGGGTGTTAATGTGCTCGTGTGTTGGTGTTTGGGGGAGAGAACGACTTATATATGTGTGTGTGTGTGTGTGTGGTGGTGGGGGGAGGGGGTTGGGGGGGGGGGTTGGCTTCAGATAAAGAGTGAGGTGTCTATATTTGAGGGACTTTAGCGTAATTGAGATATTGTGCACTCATGGTTGATCAATTTGGTTCACAGTTTGGACTATGAGATAACGATACTTTTGAACATGCGTGATATACCTTGATGTACCAGAATTACAAACCTGAGATTGGAATTTTGGAATTCCACTCCATCATTAGCTTTTGTAATTCATTTAAACGGAGGTACATTTTTTAAGCCAGGACTTCGTGATTTGAAATTCATATATCAAACCTACAGATATACACATACGGGCATGTTCAAACTTGATAATCATCCACTTTATTCATACACATACACATTTTTGCTTTTGTCATCATATTTAGGATAAACACATTTGGAATTTCATTTGAATTGGGCCGTATGATGGTATTTGTTTGTAGTAGCTCAACGATCCATATTTGAATTGAATAGACAATCTAAGTTTCGAGTTGGAGACATTGATTTTCAAAACTTGCACATTTTTTTGCGTGCAAAACAAACAAATTGTCAGCCATGATATCATAGTCGGCCGTACGAGAGCAGAATACTTATAATTTTTGGCGCCAAAAGCTTTCAAACTTCCCTCTCACATCGAAATATCATGCGCCCAAAAGTTTAGCCCTGCGATATTCATATTTTACCCCTGCCACATGAACGGAAAGGGGCTGCTTTGGTAACTCCATTGTTTTCCCCTCTTTGCCCCCAACATTCTTCCCCAGAGCCCCTCCCCATCCCCTCCCCGACCCCCCAACCACGGCAAGCCGCCGAATCTAGTCCTCCGCTGCAGCGGTAGACCTCACACCCCGCTGGATCTACCTTCCGCACCTTGGAACCCCCAACTGCCAACTCACCACTTCACCGGAGCCGCTTCAGCGACTGGCTTGTCCACCACCCCAGATCTCCTTGACCGCCATCATGGTCCACCGCACCGGATCTGCTTAACCGGCACCCTCGTCCACCATAGTGTAGGCCCTTCACTGACTCCCTCGTTCGCCCCTTGGCTGGCCCTTCATACAAGCCCTTGTCCGCCACAACAGATCCGCCTCACCGAAAGCACTGTACAACGCCCCCGCCGAAGCCTTCGTCCACTGCACCGGACCCGCTCCACGGATGCCATATTTAACTCCACCGGCCCTGCTTTACCGATGCCACAGGCTCATCAGGTTATTTCGATTTGTACTCCTTTGGTTTTTCTCTTTATCGTGCAACTGTTCACTTACCACAGATGAGCTTTCTTAAATGTCGACAGGCGCCGCAACCATAGCACCGGAGCCGCTTCAGCGACGGCGACAGCCGGCCCAAACTCAACCGCAATAGGCGCACCATCGATGATCCTTAGCTATCAAGTATGAGAACGATACCCATACGCCGCCGAGAATCAAGTACTATTATCCAACGGCCGGCGCCTACGTTCACTTTCCTAGCATAAGCACCGCACCTTTGAATTTCTTCAGGGCATCATTCAGTTTTTCATGAGACAAGTTATTCTGCTTGCACATGTAGGGCCATACTTCTGGCGGTGAACATGTTACATGTGCTAAATTACAAACTAGTGCACATATAGTTAATATGCTTTAGTTTTGTCCTAAGTAGTATTACTGTAATTCCCAGATATCACTGCCTACTATTTTACTTATTGAATGCTATATTTATGATAATGGTGTTGTTCTGATGCCACCTATTGGTTCCATCAGACTGCTTAATGTTCTCCATGCTTAATTACACATCAGCAAACTAGCATGTGGTTCCGCTGCTTTTTGTTCGTTTTACCGTACATTTTCTGATGCTAGCTATTACATCACTACTCCGAGCCTCTGTTCATTACTTGTTTGTGTGTTCTTGATCTTCCCAAGTTGCATGACTAATTTGATGCTTCTATTAATTATGGAGCTGCCAACCCCATCAAGGAAAATATTTGTTCTTTTGGGGCTGGCACCTCGAACAAGCATAAAATAGAGGGAAGCAGATATATTGTCGTGTATGCACACACCCTTCTTTCATTAGTTTAGATGAACCGTCGATGATCAATTCGGACCAGTGCATGCGACTAAAATTAATTTTACCTAAATAGAGGGTGCAGAATAAACTACAACAACTAGATTTGCAACCACGGGATGCTAACGATATCTTCAAAGAACATTGCAACAGCAGCGAGGCTTCACAACAATATATGGTAAGCCAGTGTGTTTTAGTACATGTGAAATATAATGCGAGTGGGCTGCTTTCTTGGCCTGTGCCCTCAACCTGTAATCCTATCGAATTACAAATAGTTCAGTTGTCTGCTTTGCTGTATTGCTTGATTCGAATGCTTGTTTGTTATTACGCTATACCTGAGTTGACCAATATGTCAGCAGTGCCTGCTGTACAATCGTAAAGAAATGCATGCCTATTTCATTTGAGTCCTTAACTTTTTCCTCTCAACTTTATCACAAGACTGTCTTCATAGTTTATATGAGGCCACACTGTTAAGTGCTTTCTCAGATTATTTCAACTGCTTAGATGCCTTGGCAACTTAAATATAGCAGTCTACACTCCCTTTCAACTGGGTCCCGTTTAATCCCGATTAAAGTCCACTAGTGGTATGATAGTTCAAAAGAGTTTTTGTTTTTTGAGGAAAATGAACTAGGGAGGTCGCAAAAACTAACTAGATGGGACTGGCGGATGTCGTTTATTTGCCACTTACATCCCTAGCTTCATATTTACCATTTTAATTTCTTTTTGGCTGATGCTGCTTTGAACCATTTAAATATAGTTTGCCATGCTCGGCAATAATTCGTCTGTCATTTACCATGTAAGCTTACTGCTTGGATCATACGATAACTATCTCTTACTTATGTCCAGCGGAAACCTTTCAGGATGCCGTTCACACTAGGACACAATGTACAACCCCAGAATCTATTTGTGGAAGCAGTGCGCCATACATGTTACCAGATGGTAGCAGTTCAGAGGCAACACCGCCGGAGAGCAGTCTGAGCACAGATATTATAGTGCTTGAGGCTCTACTAGAGGTAGAAAGAGATGGTGTGGCTGCCATGAATGAGGTAATCTTTATCTTGAGGCTGGAAATTATGGAATTAGCGGCACGCATTATGCAAGAAACCCAAGAATTGGAGGAAGTAAGAATGTTGCATTTGAAGAAGGAGGAGGTCCTGCTGTTTCTGCTATCTGAAGCCCAAGGTAATCCCGGTTCTTCTTTAGATACCAGTTGAAATTGTCATTAGATTATTGTACTCGCATGTTGTGTCATGTATCTGAATGTATTATGTTGCAAGATCCCCTATGTTGTCCATGTGTTGTAATGATACGTATTTTTTAGGCGAGGTAATCCTCAGTACTTGTATGATTGACATAAGGTGAACTGTTTTTCGTGTGAGCATATTGTATTGGATGAAATAACTGTTTGACTCAGAGTGTATCCAACATACTGAATTCGAAGATCACGGCATTTCTAAATCATAATCATAAATAAAGGTGGAATAAATCTTTGTTGTGGTTTTGAAGAAATAAATAATAAAACATAGAATTATCTGTTGATATTTGTAATCGAATACAAATTGGATTTGAATTTAGTTTGCTAGGGCCCAGGGCAAACGTGAATGCTAATTCTCCCAAGTTTTGAATGAAGCGGCTAAACACTCACTATAATTTGTGGGCTGCCCAAAGCAAGTATTTGCGAGATGGAAATTACTGTCTACCCCTGACACTTGACATCCTTATCGATCGGATTAACACTGCTATCGATAGGGGTAGACTAGTAACTTCAACCAGGCGTGACACAACGGCCTCTGAGCCCATTCAGACGCGGTGGGCGCCAAACGTGGGCGGCAAAACATATTTGATTCAAGCTCGTCCGAAAGACATGTGTCTCTTCCTCCATTTCCCCATTCATACACGGTGGGCGGCAAAACAAACTCTCCTCGTCCGAAATCAATGTAGGCCAATATTTTAAATAGGGGCAGATGTGTAACTTCCCTCACACGTGACAAAACCGCCCTACCTGTCAGCCCAGTTCATACACCGTGGGCGCCAACCGTGGGCGGCAAAACACCCTCTCCTCGCTTGTAATAGTTACCGGCAAATATTTGGGAGATGCGAGATTACCGTCCTATCCCCAACCGACGCGATGTCTGAAATTTTAAACGGGGGATAAGTTCGTAACTTTCACACATTTCAGAGAAGCGCGTCCCAAAGTTTGAGATCCCCCCTCCCCTCCATTTCCCCATTCATACACCATCGGCAGCATGACAACCTCCGCACTGTGGCCAGCCTCCTCCGTCCGTCACCCCATCCTCCACCTTGCCGGAGCCGCTACCCCTACCCCGACGTCCACTGCAAGAGATGGACGTCTCTCATCCACGGCGCTGGACCAGGATCCTTTCATCGCCTCCTCTCGCTTCATCAGCGCCGTTGTCCACCTTGTCGTTGCCGCTCCTACGACCGCTTCGTCCACGGCAACAGGATATATCCCCCGACCCGGCCGTCTGCCGTCTAAAGTCTTCTTCCCCACCGACGATAGCCATCGCACCCACAGCGCCCTCAACGTATCAGCATAGGCCTACACGGCGTCGCAAGAGAGGTGGTACTCTTCCATATGTGCTTACGTTATTGATCTCACCCGGAAAATAGATCGTAATTTGTTTACTGTACTTTTCTTGTCCGTACCAAATCGTAGTGGCTAGTTGAAAGCAAACATTGGTTGCAAAGTAGCTTTGTCCGGTTTGCACCTTTAGATCCGCCATGACATGGGAACTATACCCATAAAGCTTATGGTTTCCCCCCTTTATATTCACTACCATCATCGTAGGTGCTTCCTGTCGTGCTAGCACTGCTCCTCAAGACCTCAACCCGAAGCTTACGTGTTGAAATACAAATCCTATATGATGCTCATATCACTAAAAGATAGAACGTTTAATTGGTCACCTAATGATCCTACATTCGCTTCGAAAAGCATGTGCGCCACCAACTGGTCCAGCTAGTTCCACTTTCCTAATTTTTCTCTTGATGCTTAGGGTTTCCCCTTTTATCTACTCTACTATGATTTGCGTAGGTGCTTTCTGTCGTACTAGCATTACTCCACCCTTCAAGCTAAACAACACAATATTCAGAATTTGAAAGCTTAGTTGTTCAAATATGATTGTGATATGATATTGATATTAGTTAACCGACACATTTAATTGGTTAGCTAAAGGTCCCACTGAGTTTCCAAATGCATGTCGGGACATATAGAGAGACGGCATAATTGCATTTCTTTGTCACTTGTTGACCGTACTTTCTTGTCCATACCAAATCTTAGTTGTTATTTCAAAGCAAACATCGGTTGCTAACTACCCTTTGCGCGGTTTGCAGCTTCAGATCTGCCATCCCACTACCACGGTCAACAATGTAGTCATCATGCTTATGGTTTCCCCATTTTATGATGACCACAATCAGCCTACGTGGTTCGTGTCATAATAGCACTCCTCCAACCATCGAGCTAAACAAGCTTAGTTTTACAAATTCATATATGATATTATTGCTGATATTAGTAAAACTGAGAGATTTTTAATTGGTTAGCTAAATGTTCCTACTTTAGTTTCGAAATGCATGTGAGCCACATATGGAGAGACCAGAAAGAATAGTATTTCTCTATGCGCTCTGGTTCATCATGGGTGGACAACCGACATTGTATTGAAAGACTTGTAATACCTTCAATCTGCTTGCTCTTCTACTCTTCTTTCAGATGATACTCTTCTCTTGCGGTCGACTGGTCAGGTCGAGTTGTTCTCCGTTAGTATATTTTTAATCTGCCAGATCAGGTTGACTTGTTCTTCTTTATTATATGTTGAAGCTGTCATCTGCGAAGTGTCATCACTTCTGGAGCTCTCATATTTTGAGTAGTAGGCCATATTATATTAATGCACACAACAAATTACAGCATGCATGGCATCTCTTAAAAGAATTGCAGAGATAGCACAAAGGGGTTTACAGGGAGGAAGTATTGGATTAGAATCACTTCTGCATTACAAATAAAATCTCACTTTTTTTAATGTTTTCATGCATGTCAGATATTGAGCATTATCAAAATGAATATGTGAATGGGCGCACAAGAGGAATATTGTGGAACGATCCACTGGCTAGCAAACTTGGCATGGTGGAGGATGGCCTATCTTATTCACCCATTAAGGTGCTTGCTCTAACTTTGCAAAGTTGTATTGGTCGCACATATTTTGCATCTGACCTCTTGCATTACTTCTACTTTGTTACACCATCTGCTTAGTTTAAGCATCATTTATGAGTATATGCCATACCTATCCATTTTCTGTACCTATTCCATGTGTTGTCACACTATGTTTTTCCAGTCAAATGTTGCTCTTTCGTAATAGATGTCCAAAAGGAAGAGGGTGAGTGCAGATCTTCAAGGAGTACAAACTAGGTATTTGGAAAAGGTAGTGATACCTGCTAAATCAGATAGATCAGCAGCCACAGAAAACACAGGCCCAACAGTACCACACTTTACCCCTACTCCAGTGGCCAAACCCCTATTAGAATTGCTGGGATCCCAGCATGAGGTACTGTCTATGATATCAATTCAAAATTTGAACTCCTAAATTTCTGCTTGTGCCTTACCTTCTCTCTTGTATGAAAACTAATTTCATATGAATCTCCTAGCTCAAAGGATCATACGTTCTCAAAACAATATTGGGCTCTGCATTGCTCTTGTCAGTACCTCTCTCCCTTTTGCCTTGTAACGCTGTACTTTATTAATTGCTATTTGATTATGTATCATTAGTCTGCACTTGAGCTTCATTATCCTCTGTTTCTTCCAATATTATTTGATATATATTTACTCTTTGCAAAATGTAGAATAATGGCGATGCTTATAATGAATTTTCTTTGGGGAATTTATTGAATTATCCTTCCATCAACATGGAGAAGGGCTTTGTCTAGCCCGTGTTAACATGTAATGTAAGTTCATCCTTCTCAATCCTTCAAACTTTGTTCTAGTATAGATTTGGATAGGAATCATTTCCTCCACTGCTGTTTGCTTTGCTGTTTACATCTGATTGGATGTTTGCAACAACTACCAGTTTCAAATTGTAGTTGTAAAAACATGTTCCTTATGCAGAATAGATCCATTTATTTGCTTATATAATTGTGAAACCTGTTACGTGTCTCCTTGTTTCTCTTTCAGAGTTGTATCTCTTACGCAGGCAGAACTTTAGGGAAGATAGTGAGCCAAACCATCATGAGGACAGCGAGATGACCCCAAGGTCCTGTCTTGATGAAGACAGTGAGTTGACGCTACTCACCAGCAGGTGTGAGACAACCTCTGTGCAGTCGCTGCCTCAATCAGTTCGACTTCTTTAGTCTCAACTTAAAGCGGAAAGGCTTGCTTGAGCTCAGCTCCGACTTGAAGTCAAAGATGCAATGAAGATGTCAGAGGACTGTCGTGCGCAACATAATGCCATAAATCTAGTGTTGATGCATCTATCGTTGACACAACTGAGGTCTACTCAGCTTCTTTGGCTGTTTGGGGGCCCCGACCTGGCCAGGCCTGGTGCGTTCTGAAGTGCTCTTAGTTTTGTATATTCTTTTGTCGGTGCGTTTATTTCCACTGGTGGCGAACTTTGATGCCCAATGGATGTAATATGTGTGATAGCCGTGATAGCCTAGCGTAAGTTGCTTGCTTATTTAATACCTTGTTGTCTTGTTTATTTGTTTTCTTGTAGTCATTGCAGTTCTTTTTCCGCGGTTTGCTAGTGGCTGCAATAACCTATTTTTTAAAACTAGGCCACAATAACCATTGTCTAATATTTACTGTAGTGACACTGGGCCTCCTATGGGCCGTAGAAACAGTGGGCCTGCTACGGGCCGTAGAAACAGTGGGCCTTCTACGGGCCGTAGAAACAACCGGCTTTCTACGGGCCGTTGAAATAATGGGCCTTCTACGGGCCGTATCATCAATGGGCCTTATACGGGCCGTATGATCGATTGGCCAAACATGGGCCAATAACAGGACGCATTATGGCCGTAAACGGGCTAGAGTTGGAACCGTTCGTTCAAGGGCCGACCATAACGGGCCATCCTTAATAGGCCGTATTGTATGACGCTATGAAAATGGCCCAACATATTAACGGACCACAAACAGGCCGACTGTAACCACGGGCTGAATTTGGCCCACAAGCAGAAAATGACAATAATGGGTCGTAAGTAAACGAATGCTTAAATGAGCCCACGAATAAATGGGCTCTTAGAAGGAAGAAAGATAACATGGGTTGGAAACGGCCGAACGGAATAACAGGCCGTTAATGGGTATAAAGTGATACACTATTCATTATGGGCTAGTTTCACCATGGGCCGTTAATGGGTGTAAAGTGATACACTGTTCCTTACGGGCCAGTTTCACCGCTGGTCGTTAATGGGCCAAGAGTTACAAAGGGCCTCATATGGGCCGAAAGACGTCATGCGCCATACATGGGCCATAAGTGAAAATTGGCTGGAATCATATTGGATAGCCCAGATGACTCTACTGGGCCTAATTTGGATAGGGCGTAACGGGCCTTGGGTTAGCGGGCTATAAATGGGCTATATGCGAACAGGCCGTTAACAGGCTTTCCATGGGCCGGACCGCCACCTTTTGACCTAGTCAAACGGGCCGGCCTTTTCACAGGAATGGGCCACTGTTGGGCCGTGCCACATGTCGATGTATCATAGGCACCTTTTGTCCAATGAGTGGATGACATCTGTCCAAACGATGAGCCAACACGTGTTTCCTCCAGCCAATGATGATTTTACACGTGGAAAATCCCCATTGATCGGGGCTGTTAATGGGTTATCGGATCCAAAACCCGACCTGATAGCTTAACGGCGTTTTGTTATGGTGGATGCCACGTGTCGGTCACCCTTGACGAAAGCACTTATGTGACGCGCGATTTATCGTCATGGAAGTGGACACTTCCGTGATGATAATTTTGGTAATGTCATGGAACACTTCTACGATAGCACAGGTATGACTATCTTGATTCTGTCATAAAATCATCATGGATGTACATGCATGATAAAAAACGCGACCTACTGTGACAAACACGTATCATCATGGAAGTGTATTTTTTTGTAGTGATATTGCACTTGTATCACCATCTCTTTGCCGAACTAGTGCACCTATACAATTTACCATTGTATTGGGTGTGTTGGGGACACAAGAGACTCTTTGTTATTTGGTTGCAGGGTTGTTTGAGAGAGACCATCTTCATCCTACGCCTCCCATGGATTGATAAACCTTAGGTCATCCACTTGAGGGAAATTTGCTACTCTCCTACAAACCTCTGCACTTGGAGGCCCAACAACGTCTAGAAGAAGAAGGTTGTGTAGTAGACATCAGGGGCCGCACAGGTTGCCTCGGCAAAGCTTGTTGTCGGGCATGGCCCTGCTCGCCTCTTGCTGCTTGCTACTCTGGGTAGCTGTCTTGATATTGTTTGTACCTGTCTTGCCTTCTGTTGTCTTCCTCTGCCTCGCCAAGCCTTGCCATATTGGTGGCTGCGACCGTCGTGCACAAGTAAGGGGTATGGAAGTACCCATACTTTTGTACACCGACAAGGTGTGGCGAAGCCCCCCCCCCCCCCAAGTGACGGCGAGGAAGAAATCGCCCCTAGCGACCGGCAGCAAACCCAGACGCGGGGTGGGGAGAGAAAGATAGGGCAACTGCCCGAACATGCCTGACCCTAAAGTATATATATGGGCCAGAGATTTCATCGGATGTCTGGCCACTGGTGAACGTGCTAGGCTACAGACAACCGAGCAAGGTCGGATGTTCAAAACATGGGGAATTTTTTGGGCTCGGCATGATTGCTTGCTACCTCTTGAGCAAGCATTGGTTTTTCCCTTGAAGAGGAAAGGGTGATGCAGCAAAGTAGCGTAAGTATTTCCCTCAGTTTTTGAGTACCAAGGTATAAATCTAGTAGGAGACTCCTCAGAAGTCCCACGCACCTACACAAACAAACAAGAACCTCGCAACGAACATGATAAAAGGGGTTGTCAATCCATTCACGGAAACTAGCGAAAGTGAGATCTGATAGAGATAATATGATAAGATAAATATTTTTGGTATTTTTATGATATAGATTGGAAAGTAAAAGATGCAAATAAAAATAGATGGCAAACTTATATGATAAAAGATAGACCCGGGGGCCATAGGTTTCACTAGTGCCTTCTCTCAAGACAGCATACGAAGTACGATGGGCGAACAAATTACTGTCGAGCAATTGATAGAAAAGTGCATAGTTATGAGAATATCTAGACATGATCATGGATATAGGCATCACGTCTGTAACAAGTAGATCAAAACGATTCTGCATCTACTACTATTACTCCACACATCGACCGACTCCTGCCTGCATCTAGAGTATTAAGTTCATAAGAACAGAGTAACACATTAAGCAAGATGACATGATGTAGAGGGATAAACCCATGCAATATGATATAAACCCCATCTTTTTATCCTCGATGGCAACAATACAATATGTGCTGTGCTGCCCCTGCTGTCACTGGGAAAGGACACCGCAAGATTGAACCCGAAGCTAAGCACTTCTCCCATGGCAAGAAAGATCAATCAAGTAGGCCAAACCAAACTGATAATTCGAAGAGACTTGCAAAGATAACCAATCATACATAAAATAATTTAGAGGAGATTCAAATATTTCTCATAGATAAACTTGATCATAAACCCACAATTCATTAGATCTCGACAAACACACCGCAAAAGGAGTTACAGCGAATAGATCTTCAAGAGGAGGAAGGAGAACTTTGTATTGAGAATCAAAGAGAGAGAAGAAGCCATCTAGCTAATAACTATGGACCCGAAGGTCTGTGGTAAACTACTCACAACTCATCGGAGAGGCCTTGGTGGTGATGGAGAGTTCCTCCATGGTCGATTCTCCCTACGGCAGAGCGTCGATGAAGGCTCCAAGATGGGATGTCGTGGATATAGAAGGCTGTGGCGGTGGAATTAGGTTTTCGTGGTGCTCCTGGATGAATTCGGGGTATGTAGATATATATAGGAGGAAGAAGTAGGTCAGTGGACGTTCGAGGGGCCCACGAAGGTGGGGGCACGCCCACCCTTACAGGGCGCGCCGGGCACCCCATGACCGCCTCGCTCGTTGCTTGACGTCCACTCCAAGTCCCCTGGTTTGCATTTGTTCCAAAAAGATTGCTCCCGAAGGTTTCATCCCGTTTGGACTCCGTTTGATATTCCTTTTCTTCGAAACACTGAAATAGGGAGAAAAACAACAATTCGGGTTGGGCCTCCGGTTAGTAGGTTAGTCCCAAAAATGATATAAAAGTGTAAAGTAAAGCCCATAAACATCGAAAATAGGTAATATAATAGCATGGAACAGTCAAAAATTATAGATACGTTGGAGATGTATCAAGCATCCCCAAGCTTAATTCCTGCTCATCTTCGAGTAGGTAAATGATAAAAACAGAATTTTTGATGTGGAATGCTACCTAGCATAATTCTCAATGTAATTTTCTTTATTGTGGCTTGAATGTTCAGATCCAAATGAGTCAAAATAAAAGTTCATATTGATATGATAAACAATAATACTTCAAGCATACTAACAAAGTAATCATGTCTTTTCAAAATATCATGGCTAAAGAAACTTATCCCTACAATATCATATAGTCTGGCTATGCTCTATCTTCATCACACAAAGTATTTAATCATGCACAACCCCGATGACAAGCCAAGCAATTGTTTCATACTTTAGTATTCTCAAACTTTTTCAACTTTCACGCAATACATGAGCGTGAGCCATGGACATAGCACTATATGTGGAATAGAATGGTGGTTGTGGAGAAGACAAAAAAGAGGAAGATAGTCTCACATTGACTAGGCGTATCAAAGGGCTATGGAGATGCCCATTAATAGATATCAATGTGAGTGAGTAGGGATTGCCATGCAATAGATACACTAGAGCTATAAATGTATGAAAGCTCAACAAAAGAAACTAAGTGGGTGTGCATACAACTTGCTTGCTCACGAAGACCTAGGGTGTTTTGAGGAAGCCCATCATTGGAATATACAAGCCAAGTTCTATAATGAAAATTCCCACTAGTATATGAAAATGACAACATAGAAGACTCTCTATTATGAACATCGTGGTGCTATTTTGAAGCACAAGTGTGGTAAAAGGATAGTAGCATTGTCCCTTCTCTCTTTTTCTCTCATTTTTTTATTTGGCCTTTCTCTTTTTTTTGTAAAGTCGGAAGTCTCATCCCGACTTGTGGGGGAATCATAGTCTCCATCATTCTTTCCTCACTTGGGACAATGCTCTAATAATGAAGATCATCACACTTTTATTTACTTACAACTCAAGATTACAAATCGATACTTTGAACAAAATATGACTCTATATGAATGCCTCCGGCGGTGTACCGGGATATGCAAAGAACCAAGAGTGACATGTATGAAAATCATGAGGGTGGCCTTGCCACAAATACGATGTCAACTACATGATTATGCAAGAGCAATATGATAATGATAATGTGTGTCATGATAAACGGAATGGTGGAAAGTTGCATGGCAATATTATCTCGGAATGACTATGGAAATGCCATAAGAGGTAGGTATGGTGGCTGTTTTGAGGGACGTATATGGTAGGTGTATGGTACCGGCAAAAGTTGCGCGGCACAAGAGAGGCTAGCAATGGTGGAAGGGAGAGAGTGTGTATAATCCATGGACTCAACATTAGTCATAAAGAACTCATCTACTTATTGCAAAAATCTACAAGTAATCAAAAACCAAGCACTACGCGCATGCTCCTAGGGGGATAGATTGGTAGGAAAAGACCATCGCTCGTCCCCGATCGCCACTCATAAGGAAGACAATCAATAAATAAATCGTGCTCCAACTTCATCACAAAGCGGTTCACCATACGTGCATGCTATGGGAATCACAAACTTCAACACAAGTATTCCTTAAATCCATAATTACCCAACTAGCATGACTCTAATATCACCATCCTCATATCTCAAAACAATTATCAACCATCAAATTGATCATAGCATCCAATTCACTTTGTATGATAGTTTTTATTATACCCAACTTGGATGCTCATCATTCTAGGACCAATTTTATAACCATAGCAAATACCATGTGTAGCGACCAGACCTCAAACAGTCTGATCTCTGTGCATCAGTGTCATCCTTGGATCGGTAATGCTGACACGCACAATACTTGAAGGATTTATAACAGAGTAGCAATCACACACCTATTACATCGAATGTCTCAAAAGAGAACTTATTATAATAATATGGCTTAAGGCCATCTAAGAACGATAACAACGGAATGCTTGGAAGATAAAATGAGTCCATCAACTCCAACGGCATAGCTGAGTAAAAGATCACGACCTAAGGCACCTTACTCGTCGTCTGAAAAGTCTGCAACATGAACGTTGCATCCCGAAAACGGGTCAGCACATGGAATATGCTGGTAATGTAACACATAAAGAGTAATGAATAGATGATTGCTATCACTACATGCAATATGGTTGGTGTAAAGCTCTATGGTTACAGTTTTGCATAAAGCCAATTTTTTTCCTACAACAAAGGAATAAATTTATTTAACTATCATGGTGGTTGTTTAATATTGAGAAGGTTCACCCAACTTAATCCCAATTAAGCATCATCATTAAACCCAATCAAATTATTTAAGTAACATGATGAGATCCATACGATAATCCAAGAACCAGATACTCAAGATGTCCATAACCGGGGACATGGCTAACCATGATTAGTTTCTACACTCTGCATAGGTTTGCACACTTTTCCCCACAAGACTTGATCGCCTCCGCTGAATTTCTCACACTACATGGTGTTTGAGAATCAGATGACCGAGACACAGTCTTTCAGAAGCGTTAGCACCTAACGATGGATAGACAGTTACACCTACTTTCCCATACATCTGCTAGTCTACCACTGTAAGATTTCACACAACTTAATCAACTATGCTAGATCCCATAATAGCTTGTGGCTGCACACGAAAGTTTCTAGCCTGAATAATCTTATGATCCCTTTGAGCCTGGGTGGCGGTCCATAGGAGAATCACAGTCAAATTTTATAGTACCAATATCTTGTTTAAGTTGTCTAAATTGTTTAAGTTGGCTAAAGAGAAAGAGAGATTCGAGACGAAACTCTAGGCGCTTGAATCGCTTGATTCCGATAAACGAGCGAAAAGATAAACTAAATCTAAGATTCGGGTTGAAATCACGATCGAAAATAATCACGGAAAAACCCTGGAAAAAGAAAACTGACGAAGAGGCTAACGAACGAACTTTCCATACCTGTGGCTAAATGGTGAAAACCGTTCGTTAAAACGAACGAACGAACAGGCGTTCGCTAAATAACTAAACCAAAAAAAACAGATCTATATATAAAAAAACTAGGGTTTTCTAAAAAAAACAGAACGATTTTTTTCTCGAAAACCGAGCTACCTCGGAACGTTGAAAACGTCGGCGGCGGCGGCGGGGTTAGAGTTTGGGGCGCGGGTGGGCTGGCGGGCTTTGGCGGGGTGGCTCAGCGGCTCGGGTGGCTTATATAGCCTGAGGCGACGGGGAGTCCGGGTCGCCCACGGCCCATTAAGTCGGTTTCGTTTGTTTTTTAAATAATTCCGCAACAGAAAAACAAATAAAAGAAATACTAAATGGACACCAAAAATCCTGAAATAAATTTTACTCGTCCTCTAAAACTAATTCAGACTGGGTGAACATTTATTTAGGCCTCTAATGCAATTTTGAAAAACGCATATTTTTCCTAATTCAAATAAAATAGCGATAAAACTTTGAATAAAATTCTTATTTGATTTTAATATTTAATCTCCAATATTTCTTTATTTTGGGAAAGCCATTTTATCCCCTCTCTTTTATTTTCATAAATAAATATTTCAAGAGAAAATAATTAAAATCAAACGACCATCTTTTCAAAATTTGAGAGCACTCAAATATGAGAATAACGAAATCCCCAACTCTCTCTGCGGGTCCTTGAGTTGCGTAGAATTTCTAGGATCAAGCCAAAATGCAATAAAATATGATATGCAAGGATGATCTAATGTATAACATGCCAAATTGAAAATTTGGGATGTTACAAACCTACCCCCCTTAAGATGAATCTCGCCCTCGAGATTCGGGTTGGCTAGAAAATAGGTGAGGGTGGTCCTTCCGTAGGTCTTCCTCTCGCTCCCAGGTTGCTTCCTCCTTGGTATGATGGCTCCGTTGAAATTTGCAGAATTTGATAACTTTGCTGCGTGTGACTCAGCTGGCAAACTCAAAGATCTTCACTGGTTTCTCCTCGTAGGTTAAATCGTTATCCAACTGAATCGCTTCCAGCGGCACTGTATCTCTCAGAGGAAAATCGGCCATCTCTGCATGGCATTTCTTTAACTGAGAAACGTGGAACACGTCGTGAACTCCTAACAAACCTTCAGGCAATTCCAATGTGTAAGTAACTTCTCCCATATGTTCGAAAACTTTATATGGTCCCACAAATCATGGCGCTAACTTTCCCTTGACTCCAAAACGTTTCACACCTCGAAGTGGGGACACCCAAAGATATACTCTGTCTCCGACTTCGTAAACTGTCTCCTTGCATTTCGAATCTGCATAGCTCTTCTACCTGGACTGGAATACTTTGAGTCTATCATGGATCAACTTAACCTTCTCTTCAGACTCTTTAATCAAATCTGGTCCAAATAACTAGCGGTCTCCAACTTCATCCCATAGCAATGGGGTCCTGCACCTCCTTCCGTACAAGGCTTCGAAAGGAGCCATCTTCAAGCTCGCTTGGTAGCTGTTATTGTAAGAGAACTCTGCATATGGCAGGTTGTTGTCCCAACTAGATCCATAGTCTAGCGCACAAGATCTCAACATGTCCTCCAAAATTTGGTTTACTCTCTTAGTCTGTCCATCTGTCTGCGGGTGGAAAGACTGTGCTGAACTCTAGCCTGGTACCCAAAGTTTCATGGAACTGATTCCAGAACTTTGAGGTAAATTGGGTTCCTCTATCTGATACAATGGTCCTCGGAACTCCATGCAGACACACAATCTTGGTCATAGAAATCTTGGCCAACTTAGCACTGGTGTAAGTGGTCTTCACTGGGATGAAATGAGCTACCTTCATCAAACGATCGACTACAACCCATATCGAGTCATAGCTTGAATGAGTCCTGGGCAATCCCATGATAAAGTTCATGCCTAGCTTATCCCACTTCCATTCGGGTATCGGCAATGGTTGCAGCAATCCTTCTGGCTTCTGATGCTCGGCCTTCACTCTCTGACAAACATCACAAATTTCTACATACTCCGCAATATCTTTCTTCATTCCGGTCCACCAGAAACTGTCCTTTAAATCTAGATACATCTTGGTATTTCCTGGGTGAATCGAGTATGGCGAATCATGGGCCTCCTACAGTATCAACTTCCTGATCTCCAGATCATTGGGCACATAAACACGGTCCTCAAACCATAGAGTATCGTGTTCGTCCTCATGAAATCCCTTAGCTTTTCCTTTGCTCATTCTTTCATTTATCTCTGCAATCTCCTTGTCCGCCTTCTGAGCATCCCTGATCTTAGTCATCAAAGTAGACTGAACTTCCAATGCTGCTACATAGCCTCTCGGAACTATTTCCAAACATAGTTCACGAAGATCTTCTGCTAACTCCTTGGGTAACTCTCCGGTCAAGAGTGTGTTGACATGGCTCTTGCGACTCAATGCGTCTGCTACTACGTTAGCCTTTCCGGGGTGATAATGCAGCTTCATATCATAATCTTTGATGAGCTCCAACCATCACCTTTGCCTGAGATTCAGCTCCTTCTGCGTGAAGATATACTTCAAGCTGTTTTGATCCGTGTACACCTCACAGTGATTTCCAATGAGGAAATGTCTCCACGTCTTCAATGCATGGACTACGGCTGCGAGCTCCAAATTGTGCGTAGCATAATTTAGCTCATGTGGTTTAAGCTGTCGTGAGGCATATGAAACCACTCTTCCATCCTGCATAAGCACTGCTCCAAGTCCTCGACGAGAAGCGTCGCAATACACCTAGTAATACTTGCGTTGATCTGGAAGGATCAACACCGGTGCTGATCATCTCCCATTGCTCATCTCGGCGCCCACAAATCTGGTAGATAGTGTCCTTGAGATCCTTGTGGTAAACTTCTCCAATGCATTGTAATGCCCCGGATTCGATGCACCAGGTATCTTCCAGTTATTCGTCGTTGTTGCCATGTCATTTGCTTGCGTGTTGCATTTTGCCATGTCATCATCTGCATTTCATCCGCATATTTTTCAAAACTTGCATTCGTTTGGGTTCCCCCGGTTCTCTCCATTGTCCGTTCGGAGTCCAGACCTCTCGCGCGCGCCCGTCGCCCCTCTCAGACCTTGTTTCGTGAGCGGGATAAAAACGTTCTCGGAATGGACCGAGGTTTTCCGAGTGGGGGGGCGCACCCACCCTTACAGGGTGCGCCGGGCACCCTCGTGACCGCCTCGCTCGTTGCTTGACGTCCACTCCAAGTCCCGTGGTTTGCATTTGTTCCAAAAAGATCGCTCCCGAAGGTTTCATCCCGTTTGGACTCCATTTGATATCCTTTTCTTCGGAACACTGAAATAGGCAAAAAAAACAGCAATTCGGGTTGGGCTTCCGGTTAGTAGGTTAGTCCCAAAAATGATATAGTGTAAAGTAAAGCCCATAAACATCCAAAACAGGTAATATAATAGCATGGAACAACCAAAAATTATAGATACGTTAGAGACGTTTCATTGCTCCACACCATCCGGATGACCGAGCAGTGTCGGACGACCGGAAACTATGAGTCATCGGACGTGCGATACATGTCGGACTGCCAATGGCAAGAAGCTTTGACACAAGGTGATTTAGACAAATCTAGATTAAACCAATAGTGCATGAATGGGTAGATGACAAAATTATATCGGCAAGCAGCATAGAGGATATCATAACATTAACAATAATATGAACCCGAAACATGATTAGGCACTACTTCTATGGGGAGAGTCGGTGGCCAAGGGCCACCATGTGTGAGTATGTGTATCTTGATGCCGCGAAGATAATGTCCTAGGTCACAAAAACACTACTCCATCATTTTAAAGTACTATAGTTCAAGGAACAATAGTAACTTTGAGAGTGTTGATTCTTTTTATGCATTATATAGGATGAGAGAGCTCATGAGTTGAGTGTCTCCCCTTAAACATATACCTGCATCACGATGAGACATTAAGTAAATGCATGAATGAGCACTAGATTTCACATAATGTTGTCAAGCTCCAAGATACCAAGTTCACGCCTAAGTTGACAAAACCTTGCTTCATCCAATGGCTTGGTGAAAATGTCTGCAAGTTGCATATCTGTACCAACATGATCAATATCAATGTCACCTTTTTCCACATGATCTCTCAAGAATTGATACCTAATATCAATGTGCTTGGTGCGAGTATGATCTTTGGGCTTCCCAGAAATATTGATGGCACTTTCATTATCACATAGAAGAGGCACATGTCTATAGGTGATACCATAATCCTTCAAAATTTGCCTCTTCCATAGTAATTGAGTTGCACAACTGGCAGTTGCAATGTATTCAGCTTCGGCAGTAGAGGGTAACACAGTTTTGCTTCTTCGAGGACCAACTTACCAAGGAGCGTCCAAGAAATTGACATGCACCGGAGCTGGACTTCTGTCCCACTTTGTCTCCAGCCCAATCCGCATCCCTGTACCCAGTGAGATCAAACTTAGCATCCTTGGGGTACCATAGTACCAACTTTGGGGTGTGAACAAGGTATCTAAGAATATGCTTAACCGCCTTATGATGACTTTCCCTAGGGGAAGCATGAAATCTAGCACACATGCATACACTGAACATGATGTGTGGTCGAGATGCACAAAGATAAAGAAATGAACCAATCATAGAGCTGTAAATAGAGGGGTCAAAAGGGATACCATTTGTGTCTTTAGTGAGTACAATCTTTGTTGGCATGAGTGTCTTACATGGGTTAGCATTTGTCATGTCAAACTTCTCTAGAATATCCTTGGGGTATTTTGTTTGAGATAAGAAAATTCCTTCTTCAAATTGTTGTATTTGAAATCCGTGAAAGAACTTAAAATCCGCATTGAGTGACATTTCAAAGTTCTTGGTCATGGAGGCTGCAAACTTCTTGCACAAATGAATGTTAGGAGAACCAAAAATGATATCATCTACATAGATTTGGCATAAGATCAAATCACCCTTACCCCTCTTAGCATAAAGAGTGGGATCGATCACCCCTCTTACAAAACCATCATCGAGTAAAAACTTCTTAAGATCGTCATACCAAGAACGAGGTGCATGTTTGAGGCCATACAACGCCTTATGAAGTTTATACAGATATTCTTTGTGATCGGGATCAACGAACCCAGGTAGTTGTGATACATATACTTCTTATTCTAGAGGACCGTTAAAGAAAGCACTCTTCACATCCATTTGATGTAATGTAAAACCATTGAAAGTAGTATAAGAAAGTAAGATGCGAATAGATTAAAGACGGGCAACAGGAGAAAGGTCCCACCAAAGTCCAAACCTTCAACTTGTGAGTACCCTTGTGCCACTAACCTTGCCTTGTTGCAGATAATTACACCATTCTCATCTTGCTTGTTTGTGAAAATTCATTTTGTTCCAATGACATTGTCTTCCGTAGTTGGCCTTGATACGTCTCTAACGTATCTATAATTGACGAAGTATTCTTGCCATATTTACAATAATTTTATATGGTTTTGGTATGATTTGCATGGAACTAACCCGGACTGATGCTATTTTCAGCAGAACTACCGTGGTGTTGTTTTTTGTGCAGAAATGAAAGTTCTACAAACACCACAAAAACATTTGTGGATTTTTATGGACCAGAGCAGCACCTAGGGGGTGCCCCGAGGGGGGCACAAACCACCAGGCCGTGCCTGGGCCCCCAGGCGCGCCCCAGTGGGTTGTGCCCAGCTCGGTGGCCCCCCGCACCCCCTCTTCGACCTATAAATTCCCAAATATTCAAAAACCGTTGGGGAGAACCTAGATTGGATGTTCCGCCGCCTCAATCCTATGTAGCCACCGAAAACCAATCACGGAGCCCATTTCGGCACCATGCCGCAGTGGGAGAAAATCACCGATGGCTATCTTCATCATCCCGGTGGCCACCATGATGAGGAGGGAGTAGTCCACCCTCGGGGTTGAGGGTTTGTACCAGTAGCTATGTGTTTAATCTCTCTCTCTCTCTCTCTCTCTCTCTCTCTCTCTCTCTCTCTCTCTCTCTCTCTCTCTCTCTCTCTCGCGCGCGCGCGCGCGCCCGTGATCTCGACATGTCATGATCTTGATATATCATGGGCTTTGTTAACATAGATGGAACATATGATGTTTCTACCCTCTCTACTCTTATTGTGATGAATTGAATCTTTACTCATTGAAGTTTTTTCATGTCGGATTGAATGTTCAGATTTGAGAACACATGATGTATGTCTTGCGGCATGAATACTTGAGGTGACAATGGGGTTATCATATTGATTCACTCGATGTATGTTATAGCACTCAACTTGCGGATTCCCGTTGTGACATTGGGGTAATCTATGCATAGGGGTTGATGCACGTTTTTATTATCTTTTCTCCGATAGAAACTTTCGGGTCCCCTTGTAGTTCTTTGTGTGGATTGAATATTATGATCATGAAGTTGTTTGATGCATATCGTAGAATTAACTCACGGATACTTGTGGTGACATTGGAGTATCTAGGTGACATTAGAGTTGGTTGATGTGTGTCATATAGTGTTATTTTATATGAACTCTTGGCTAGATTGATCACAAAGAATAGCTTTGTGTTATTTTAGTACGAACTCTAGGATAGATTGATCGAAGTAATATCTTTGAGGTGGTTTCATACCCTACAAACAATTTCTATCTTTTGTTCTCCGCTAATAGGAACTCGAGAGTGATTCTTTATTGCACTTTGAGGTATAATCATCTGATCCAACTATGTTAGCATTGTTGAGAGATTGCACTAGTGAAAGTATGCACCCTAGGCCACATTTTCCATCATTGGAATATCGTTTGTGCTCCGTTTTACTATTTACTACCTTGCCGTTTTTTATTGTTCGCACTACAAAAACTCATATCTACTATCCGTACTACACTTTTATCCCCATCTCTTCGCCGAACTAGTGCACCTATACAATTTGCCATTGTATTGGGTGTGTTTGGGACACAAGAGATTTCTTGTATTTGATTGCAGGATTGCTTGAGAGAGACTATCCTCATCCTACACCTCCCACGGATTGATAAACCTTAGGTCATCCACTGAAGGGAAAATTGCTACTGTCCTACAAAACTCTATGCTTGGAGGCCCAACATGAGTCTACAAGAATAAAGTTGCGTAGTAGACGTCAAGCTCTTTTCTGGCGCCGTTGCCGTGGAGGTGAGTGCAAGGTATATGTTTAGATCTTGCAATCGAATCTTTTAGTTTCTTGTTTTATCACTAGTTTGGTTTATAAAAAGAAAACAAAAAAATGGAGATTGAGTTACCTCAAATTGTTCGTTATCTTTATAATGTCTATCTTGAGAATAAGGATTCCGATAATTGTGCTCAATTGCTAGAAAAAGAAGTCAACAAAATTTATGGCATAAAAAGGTTGGATGATGGGCATGATTGCAATATTGCTAGTATGAATTATTTGAATATCCATGATGTTAATGATGATTGCATTGGTCATGATAATGATGTCTCCTATAAGAATGTCAATTTTTGTGGAGTGAATTGGGAGTGCAAAAGCACACCAAAAAGGAAGGATAGATTTTGCAAGAAGCATAATTATTTAGAAACAAAATGGTTGCAAGAGAAGCTAGATGGTTGTGCTGGAAAATTTAATTTTTTTTCCATCCTTGCAAACTTTGCAATGAACGTGGTCATTTAAATTTCCAATGAAAATTGTTTCACGATCGAATCGTGTCCAAAAACTGTGATGACTTGATTTCCCTTGCGCATCATAATGAACTTAGTTTGCTTCTGGGTAATGAAGAAATGAAACGTATAACTAAGAACATTCCATATAACCCTAAGAGATTTCTTGATTTTTATCTAGAGGAAATTTATATGTTTTGTGTGGTAAATTGCATTGATAATCCTTATATTGCCAACTATCTAAAGACAAGAAAACAAATAGAGTATGAAGAAAGTACTAATGAAAGGGAAAATATTTCCCAATACCCTCCTAGTGTTTATTATGATGAATCGGGTAATGAGGAGGAGCTTCCTATCCAATCAATCTCTTCAACAAGAAGCTCGAAAAAATCGATTAAACCCACATGTGAGGTGGTGAATAAGAAAAAGAAAAGAAGAAAAAGTAGAGGTAAAAAGGTAACTCTCCCAAGTAATATTGCTCCTATCACTATTGTGCCTCATGAAAGTGAATCAAATATGTTGATGGCAGATGTTGATATTGAGAATGATTTTGTGATGCCTAATACCTGTTGTAATGATTATGCTTGGGAAGACAATGATGTCTTTTATGATCTTGAAAATCTTTTTGGCACTTGCTTGGAAGAATATGATAATAATGTTTGCTATACTATTGGTGCCATTCATGCTATTGATAAGAATGATTATGATGATATGCAAAACCACAAGCTTGGGGATGCTATGTTTGATGAATATGAGATGTTTGAAGATTTATTTGCTGAAAATAATGCTTGTTCCTAGCTTGGGGATGCTTTGCATAATGAATATGATCCTTTGATTCCTTCTACTTTCGATAAGAAAATTTATTATGATGATAGGATGCCTCCTATTTATGATGATTACAATGATGAAAGTGGGTTTGGGAGAGTGTCAACTCTAGGTAGTAGTGATCCCACTATTTTGGAGGGTGTTGAATGTTATTACAATATTAATGAAAGTGGATTTGGAGATGTCATGACTTTATTTAGTGATACATCCACTATTTTGGAAGAGGTTTCAATTGACTTTGATGAGAACAAAGTTGCTACTTATGATGATTATTATGATGACATGTATGCCATAAAGAGTGATAAATCTTATATGCTTTTGGATCATGAAAAGAATGCTTTATGTGATGGTTATATGGATGAATCTATTAATGATGCTACTGAAAATTATTACGAGAGAGGAACTTATGATTAATGATGCTCTTTTTATGTTTCAATCCGCATCTTTTATGCGAGCATCATTGAACTCATCATGCCTAGCTTAAAAGGCATTAAACAAAAGCACTTGTTGGGAGACAACCTAACACTTTTACCTACTGTTTTAACACTTTTACCTACTGTTTTTGTGTGTTCACATGATTATGCTACTGTAGTAATCATGTTTTATTGCTTTTGTTTCAATAAACTGCCAAGTAACGCCTTTGGGGTAGTGTGGATGATAGTTGAGTGAATCTGTGCAAAAATAGAAACTTTTGTGCTCAGTCCAGGAATTTTGAAAATTCACTGGAATGTGCTTTTGATCTGTAATTTTTATAGGTGATGGATATATAAATTTTCTCTGTTTTCCTAATTTTTCAGAATTTTGGAGTAGCAGAAGTATGGTTGGAGTACAGATTACTACAGCTTGTTCTGTTTTTGACAGATTCTGTTTTCAATGCGTAGTTTGCTTGTTTCCTAGTTCCTATGGCTTATATTGCTCAATATAAATTTTGGATATGATATGCTATGGTAGGCATTGTGTGGAAAAAAATTTATGAATCTTGTCTTTGATAGTACCAAAGTGATATAGTTTGCTCTTTATCATACTAACCTATCTCACAAAGTTCCGTTAAGTTTTGTGTGATTGAAGTTTTCAAGTTTTGGTTGAGATGTTGATATGAGAAGAATAAGGAGTGACAAGACCCTAATCTTGGGTATGCCCAAGGCACCCCAAGATAATATCCAATCAACTAAGCTTGGGGATGCCCTGGTAGGCATACCACCTTTCTTCTTCAATAATTATTTGTTAGTATTGGTTGATCTTAAGTTTTTGCTTCTTCACATGAGTTGTGCTATTCTTGGAATGCCATTTTATTTTGTTTTTTTTCTGTTTTAATAAAATACTTAGATCTGAAATTTTAAAATAAGAGAGAGTCCACAATCAGCTGCCTATTTACTTAACTACTCGCTTGATCTTCACTTATATCTTTTTGGAGCAGTTGTCATTTACTCTTGTGCTGCACTTATATCCGATGAGTAAATTGTTGAATGAATTGAATATCATGAATTTCAAATTGTATCTTCATTTCATGCCTAGTGGTAGCTTCACATTGGGTTTAGAAAGTGAAATCTTTTGAAGCTTGACACTCACAATATTTGTCATACAAGCAATTCATGAATGATTTGTAGAAGGAAGAGAACTTTCACATGAAAATACACTATCTTGGAAATCTTTGTGAGCCCCCATCAAAACATTATATGTCAAAATTGTTGACGTTGGACAAAGAAGACAACATAATGATTTATGTTTGTTCATATTCACATAGAAGTTATATTGTCATAGATCCTTCAACATGTGCTGCTTGCCCCCTATCTTTGCTAACCAAAAATTCCGCACCAAGTAGAGATACTACTTGTGCATCCAAAAACCCTTAAACCCAAATCTTGTTTTGAGAGTCCACCATACCTACCTATGGATTGAGAAAGATCCTTCAAGTAAGTTATCATTGGTGCAATAAGGCAATAAAAATTTCTTCTAAAAGTGTTAGATCATTTAGTGTAAGAGAAAATCGAGCGTTGTACGAACTTGTGATGGCGAAGAATAAAAGTGACAGACTGCATAATAAAGGTTGCTATCACAAGGGGCAATATAATGTGACATTCTTTTGCACTAAAGAGTTGTGCATACAAACAAAATAAGTGCATGGCAACCTGTACTTCCCTCTGCGAAGGGCCTATCTTTTACTTTTCAGTATTTACTTTTATGCAAAGAGTCAAAGTATTTCTCTCTATTCCTTTTTACTTTTTTTCTTTTGGCAAGCATCATGTGGTGAGGAAAGATCTAGGCACATATATCTAGTTGGATATGGGTAGCATGAGTTATTATTGTTGACATCACCCTTGAGGTGAATAAGTTGGGAGGCGAAATTATAAGCCCCTATCTTTTTATGTGTCCGGTTGAAAAGTTTTGCTCATGTGTATGCGGTGAGTGTTAGCAATGATAGAAGACTATATGATGGTTGAGTATGTGGAGCTCTTACTTAGACTCTGTTGAATAAGTTGAATTGCAATTGTTTGGTGACTAAGAATTTAGGTTGTTGAGTTTCAAGAGCATTCATTGTTTGAATCTTAACATGTGAATTGGTGGCTACTTGGTCGTGAGAAGTTATATAAGAAAGAATTGCTGTTATGATGCTAGGAAAATTTATTGAAATTGTCATTGATCAAACTTGTGCACTTTGCTAGCATTCACACTTCATAAATTATTTCTTTTATCATTTACCTACTCGACGACCAGTAGGAATTAAGCTTGGGGATGCTGATACGTCTCCAATGTATCTATAATTTATGAAGTATACATGACATGTTTACAATATTTTATATGGTTTTGGTATGATCTGCATGGAACTAACCCGGACTGACGCTGTTTTCAGCAGAAATACCGTGGTGTTGTTTTTTAGGAAGAAATGAAAGTTCTCTAAACACCGCGAAACTTTTTGTGGATTTTTTATAGACCAGAAGACTACCAATGGGCCAGAGAAGCACCTGGGGGTGCCCCGAGGAGGGCACAACCCACTAGGGCGTTCCTGGGGGACCAGGTGCGCCCCGGGGTTGTGCCCACCTCAATGTCCTCCCGCATCCCCTCTTCGCCCTATAAATTCCCATATATTCCAAAAACCCTCGGGGAGGACCTAGATTAGAAGTTCCGCTGTCACAAGCCTCTATAGCCATCGAAAACAAATTGGGATCCCGTTCCGACACCCTCCCAGAGGGGGAGATCATCACCGGTGGCCATCTTCATCATCCCAGCGGCCACCACGATGAGGAGGGAGTAGTCCACCCTCGGGGCTGAGGGTTTGTACCAGTACCTATGTGTTTAATCTCTCTCTCGCACGCACGATCTCGAGATGTCACGAACCTGATATATCATGGGCTTTGTTGACATAGATGGAACATATGATGTTTCTACCCTCTCTACTCTTGTTGTGATGAATTGAATCTTTACCCTTCGAAGTTTTGTCATGTCCGATTGAATGTTCAGATTTGAGAACACATGAGGTATGTCTTGCGATATGAATAATTGAGGTGACAATGGGGTATCATATTGATTCACTCGATGTATGTTATGGCACTCAACTTGCGAATTCCCGTGGTGGCATTGGGGGAAATCTATGCATATGGGTTGATGCACATTTTTATTATCTTTTCTCCAATAGAAACTTTGGGTTCCCCTTGTAGTTCTTTGTGTGGATTGAATATTATGATCACGAAGTTGTTTGATGCATACAATATAATTAAATCACGGATACTTTTGGTGACATTGGAGTATCTAGGTGACATTTGAGTTGGTTGATGTGTGTCATATGGTGTTATTTTAGTACGAACTCTTGGCTGGATTGATAGAAAAGAATAGCTTTGTGTTATTTTAGTACAAACTCTAGCATAGATTGATCGGAAGGAATAGCTTTGAGGTGGTTTCGTACCCTACAAACAAATTCTATCTTTTGTTCTCCGCTAATAGGAACTCGAGAGTGATTCTTTATTTCACTTTGAGGGATAATCATATGATACAACGATGGCAGCATTGTTGAGAGATTGCACAGTGAAAGTATGCACCCTAGGCCTCATTTTTCATCATTGCACTACCGTTTGTGCTCTATTTTACTATTTACTACCTTTTTGTTTTTTATTGTTTGGACTACAAAAACTCATATCTACTATCGATACTACACTTCTATCACCATCTCTTCGCCGTACTAGTGCACCTATACAATTTGCCATTGTATCGGGTGTGTTGGGGACACAAGAGATTTCTTGTATTTGATTGCAGGGTTGCTCGAGAGAGACTATCTTCATCCTACACCTCCCACGGATTGATAAACCTGAGGTCACCCACTTTAGGGATAATTGCTATTGTCCTACAAAACTCTACGCTTGGAGGCCCAACACGAGTATACAAGAATAAAGTTGCATAGTAGACATGAGGCCGCTTGACTAATGACCACACTTGGTTGCGTTCAAAACTGTTCAATTCTTCTTGCATAGCAATAAGCCAATCATTGTCCATCAACGCATCTTGTACGTTAAGTGGCTCAATGATACGTCTCCAATGTATCTATAATTTATGAAGTATTCATGCTAATATATTATCATTCTTAGATGTTTTACAATCATTTTATAGCAACTTTATATCATTTTTTGGGACTAACCTATTGACCCAGTGCCAGTTGCTATTTTTTACTTGTTTTTTACATCGCACAAAATCAATATCAAACGGACTCCAAACGCAACGAAACTCCTGGAGGATTTTTTTTGGATCAGAAGAAAGCCAGTGGGCCAAGGAAGCACCTGGGGGCTGCTCGAGGGGAGTAGCACCCACCAGGGCGCGCCAGGAGGCCCAGGCACGCCCTGGTGGGTGCTACCCACCTCGGGTACCCCCGGACCGCTTCTTTACCCTATAAAATCCCAAATATTCCAAAACCCTTTGGGGTATCCCTAGATCAGAAGTTTCGCCGCCGCAAGGCCTCTGTATCCATGAGATCCAATATAGACCCCGCTTCGGCACCCTGCCGGAGGGGGGAATCATCACCGGTGGCCATCTTCATCATCCCGGTGGCCATCTTCATCATCCCGGCGGCCACCGCGATGAGGAGGGAGTAGTCCACCCTCGGGGCTGAGGGTTTGTACCAGTAGCTATGTGTTTAATCTCTCTCTCATATTCTTGAGATGTCACGATCTTGATGTATCATGGGCTTTGTTAACCACTACTACAGGATGCTGCTAACACGACACTATGATCAGAGACCCTTTGACGAAATTGTGTGTGATGAATTAATTGCAAACAATGGTGTAAAAAACCCATCAAAAAAGGTGCAAAATGTTTGCGATGATGGATGCATCAAACACGGTTCAGATTTTAGTTCCGTGTGTGATGTAGGGCATACGGTTCAGTGCAATTTACCGTTTGTGATGAGGAACAACAAAAGAACCAGGCAGCCAGATGAAGGTGTGTGCGATAAACAACATACGATTCACTAGGATGAACTATTTGTGATTAGGAAACACAAAAGAAATGGTCAGCCAAATCAAGGTGTGTGCGATATACGGCATGCGGTTCACGCAGATGAACTGTTTGTGTTGAGACAAGAGAACATAAATGGTTCAATATAACAAGATGTGTGTGATACGCGGCAAACATGTGTGTTATCAGAAATGTGTGCGAAGACCGATAATAACACATACGTTTGTTGCTAATAAGGCGTTTGTGTTGTGTGATGGGATTGCATACAGAACAACAACATATATATTACATGCATGATTAACCAAATTAAGCTTCCAATTACATAGGTGCTACTACAACCATGGCATTTGCACACACCAAAGTAAACTATTACATGCATAATTTCATAGGTGGCTACTACACACATGACACTTCCACACATCAATAAAGTAAACTATATATTACATGCATGATTAACTAGCATAAACAATCATCTTATCATCATCTACTTCTTGTGACGCTTGCTGTGCTTGTGGCTTGATCTAGGCTTATCGATTTGGGTAATGAGGCACTTCCTCATGTCAACGATCCGCCTGTGCATCTCGAAGCATGTGTACACGCTCTTGGCCGCGAACCTGAGGTGAGGTTCATCCAGTCGCCGCATCCAGGCCCTGTGCCAGGATACAACACTTGTTCTCTGGGCATCCTCCTTCATCTTTTCATAGTAGGGGTCAATGATGGCCGAGGCGAGTTCGACCGGGGAGTCCTTCATCGTGCTGCCCCAGACCCTATAGTGGTCACGGATTTCGACAAGGTTCTCACATGCCAAGCCCGTAACACTGAGCGCTTTTACATCATTGGTGGTTTCCACCATGGAGAACTTGTAGTCGGTGCTGTTGACAAACCTGTTGAAACGGTCGCAAGGCTCTCTGGCCATGTAGTAGTGGTAGATGAGTATATGATGATGCATGCACAATTGGGCGACGACAACCTTTTGATCTATCCCGGGACTACCGTCGGTGTACTGGAGGTCCATGTCAACCACCTTTTACTTGTCTCCAGCAAGCAACTGCTCAACGGTGTTGATGTAGTCGTCCACCATGGCCGGGTCGATGGTGTACACCATAGAGAGATCCGTTGCGTGGGTCTCCCTTGTGTGGGTCTCCACTTTATGCTTGCCGAACTCCATTGGAGTGCCACTGGACATCCCCTCTCTATGTGTCGTCGTGGGTGTGCTTGTTGTGTTGTGGGGCACGATCGAAAGGTTTAAGAGACTAAGGCTGTAATGGCTGCGGGAATTAAAGGGGAGGCCGGATGGCACGTCCTGATGGCAGTTCTAATTCGCAGTGCGTAACTCCATCGTGCTGCATGTAATTGCATCGCGTGGAAACACGCATGGCGCAACCACATGCATATGGGGCCTCCGACGTGATCGTGCGCAGGCCCAACCACTAGCAGAGCGTGCACGGAGGGACGCGAGCAGAGCGCTCCGCAGTCACCTCAATGGCGAGCAACCATATATATGAATATAGCAGTTGAACACGCAAGGAAAAGCTATCCACAACCCGAGCATGCCGATGGACACGAGCAGAGCATGCCGCGGTGCCTAACGGTTGAACTATTTGTATACATTAAGCACGACTGCTTAATCTATGAATGAAATATATGCTTAATTACTGAATCTTAGTTGCAAAAATTAGATAGTGCTAGTGATTTTTAGCGGCATATTTTGACAAATTGCCATTGGAACCGCTGGATGTCCTCTCTGTATGTGTCATCGTGGGTGTGCTTATGGTGTCGTGCGCCGGCCCCAAACACAGGCAGCACAACTTATAAATTGACAGGATGGAGTACTAGTTACAGTGATGCATATAATCAAGCAAAGGGATCACACATGTCTGTATTGACTAGAACGAGAATGAAATAGCACAATAAGAATTAAGGAAGCAAGAAGAAAGATGCATCCATCAACGTACGACCTCCTCCTCCTCAACTCAGTGCATCGGGCCACCGACCGACGGCTAAGGATCAGCGGCTTTTGGGGCGAGGTCAAGGTGCTTCTCAACAAAGGCATCCAAGGCTTCCAGCCGGTTGAAGAAGGCCAACATCGTAGTGTCCTCAATGGCCTTGTAGATACCTATGTACACGATTTGCTTATACACGTGGATGTGTAGGTCGACGAATTCTTGCACGGTGAGGCGCCTCGCGGCGAGCGCGACCTCCAGGTGGACATTCTTCGTGGCGTCAGCGGGCAGTCGCAGGGCCACCAATGCTTGAAAGAGGTTCCGACCATGGAGGCCGATTAGGGTGGCAGGAAATGAGGAGCCCGGGCGCGTGGCCTGGAGGAGTATGGCTATGTCGTTCACGAGCTTCTTGACGATGGCAAACTTGTTGATGGTGGCAATGATAATCTGGTCCAACTGAGAGTCATAGCTGGCATCGACGCCGGCCATCCACCAGCCGATCGCCAAACCCGTGTGGAGATGATCCTTGGTGCCATGCCGCGGGCCGGCGTCGTGGACCGTCCGGCACAGTCGATGGCTGCTCGCACGCATCGCCGCAATGGGTCTGGAGTGAGCACTTTTTTGCTTAGTGTAGGTGCGTAGGAAAATGCTTAGGTGCGTATGATGTGGTAGATGCATTTGAATGGAGGGGAGCCTTTATATGAGTGCAAATTGTGTTGCATTCACATCGTTCTGCCTCTTTTCCCGGTCCTCCTCCCATTACTTCCCTCATGATTTCATGATGCTAATTGAAGGAGGATGGATCATTGGCCATTCAACATTTTAGGAACCGCTACCCTCTCCCTCGTCTGCATTAAAGCCGTATCGGGAACTGCACCGCCCGCTGCACGCCCGGCTAAAGAAGCCTCCTTGCCTCCATCTATGCTTAATTCTGAATTTTAGTTGCAAAAATTAGATACTAGTAGTGATTTTTAGCTTCATATTTTGACAAATCACAGTGTTACAAGGTTGACAAATGGCAATGTTACTAGATCAAAAAATGTCAATCTTTCCAGTTTGACAAATCGCAACATATCCAATATGACAGATGAAATCTCACCAAATTGTTTGTAAAGTGGTTGCATGATAACTCACAAGTGTAGGGGATAATTGTAGCCTCTTTCGATAAGTGAGAGTGTCGAACCCAACGAGGAGGTAAAGGTAGAACAAATATTCTCTCAAGTCCTATCTACCACTTATATGACTCTACGCACACTTAGTGTTCGCTTTACCTAGAACAAGTATGAAACTAGAAGTACTTTGTAGGTGTTGTTGGATAGGTTTGCAAGATAATAAAAAGGATGTAAATAAAAAGTAGTGGCTGTTTAGATAAAGAGGCAATAAAGTAAATATACCGAGTGTGGAAAAGTGGTGGTAGGAGTTGTGAAATTGTCCCTAAGCAATTGACTACTTTACTAGATCGATAGCAAGTTTTATGTGGGAGAGGCCACTGCTAGCATGTCATCCCTGACTTGGAATTCTATGCACTTATGATTGAAACTATTAGCAAGCATCCACAACTACTAAAGTTCATTAAGGTAAAACCCAACCATAGAAATAAGATATATTGGTCCCCCTTCAATCCCGTATGCATCAATTTCTATGCTAGGTTGAAGCTTCTATCGCTCTTGCCGTCCATACATAGTCCTATCAACATACAACTAACCCTATGGTGTGATCCACGCGCGCGCTCATATGATGGGCACCAAAGGATAGAAACATAACCACAAGCAAATTAAACCAATCATAGCAATTCATCAATCACCGATAGGACAACGAAAATCTACTCAGACATCATAGGATGGCAACACATCATTGGATAATAATATGAAACATAAAGCACCATGTTCAAGTAGAGGGTACAACGGGTTGCGGAAGAGTGGACCGCTGAATATAGAAGGGGGAAGGTGATGGAGATGTTGGTGAAGATGGCGGCAGTGTTGGTGTAGATCACAGTGATGATGATGGCCCCCGGCAGCGCTCCGGCGCCACCAGAAGCAAGGGGGAGAGAGCCCCCCTTCTTCTTCTTCATCATTGACCTTCTCCCTAGGTGGGAGAAGGGTTTCCCCTCTGGTCCTTGGCTCCCATGGCGTGGGAGGGGCGAGAGCCCCTCTGAGATTGGATCTGTCTCTCTGTCTCTCTCTGTTTTTGCGCTCCTGGATTCTGCCCTCTTACTGTTTCTTTTATATCCGGAGGTCCGTAACTCCGATTGGATTGAAACCTTCGCCCAGATATTTTTACAAAAATTAGCTTTCTTGCGGCCAAAGTAGAGCATCAACCGCCTTACGAGGGGCTCACGAGTGTCAGGGGCGCACCCAATGGGGCCAGGCACGCCCCCTTGCCTTGTGGCCACCTCGGGCACCGTTTCGCATTGATTCTTCCTCCGGAAAATCCCAAATATTCCAAAAATATTCTCCGGCCATTTTTATTCTGTTTCAATTCCGTTTGATATGGGTTTCCTGTGAAACATAAAACATGCAACAGACAAGAACTGACAGTGGGCACTGGATCAATATGTTAGTCCCAAAAATAATATAAAAACTTGCCAAAAGTATATGAAAGTTGTAGAATATTGGCATGAAATAATCAAAAATTATTGATACGACGAAGACGTATCAGCGTCCCCAAGCTTAATTCCTACTCGTTCCCGAGTAGGTAAATGATAAAAAAGATAATTTTTGATGTGGAATGCTACCTAGCATAATCTTGATCATGTATCTAATCATGGCATGAATCTTAAGACACGAGTGATTCAAAGCAACAGTCTATCATTTGGCATAAAAACAATAATACTTAGGGCGTCCCAACAAACAATCATGTCTTTCAAAATATCAATGCTTCCGAACGTTATCCCTACAAAATCATATAGTCTTGTATGCTCCCTTTTCTTAACACAAGGTACCCCTCATGCCTATCCCGGTGTCAGCCAAGCAATTGTTTAATACTTTAGTATTCTCAAACTTTTTCAACTCTCACGCAATACATGAGCGTGAGCCATGGATATAGCACTGTGGGTGGAATAGAATATGATGGTGGAGGTTATGTGGAGAAGACAAAAAGGGATAACTCTCACATCGACGCGGCTAATCAACGGGCTATGGAGATGCCCATCAATTGATGTCAATGCGAGGTGTAGGGATTGCCATGCAACGGATGCACTAGATCTATAAGTGTATGAAAGCTCAAACTGAAAACTAAGTGGGTGTGCATCCAAGTTGCTTGCTCATGAAGACCTAGGGCATTTGAGGAAGCCCATCGTTGGAATATACAAGCCAAGTTCTATAATGAAAATTCCCACTAGTATACGAAACTGATAACATAGGAGACTCTCTATATGAAGAACATGGTGCTACTCTGAAGCACAAGTGTGGTAAAAGGATAGTAACATTGCCCCTTTTCTTTTTCTTTTTCTTTTTTTCTTTTTTTGGGTGGGCTTCTTTGGCCCCCTTTTTTTTATTTAGGCTCCTTTGGCCTCTTTTTTTTTCTTTTTTCCTTTTTTCATGGGGCAATTCTCTATAATGATCATCATCACATTTTTATTTACTTACAACCCAATATTACAACTCGATACTAGAACAAAGATATGACTCTATATGAATGCTTCCGGCGGTGTACCGGGATGTGCAATGATCTAGCATAGCAATGACATCAAAAAAACGGACAAGCCATGAAAACATCATGCTAGCTATCTTACGATCATGCAAAGCAATATGACAATGAATGCTCAAGTCATGTATATGATGATGATGGAAGTTGCATGGCAATATATCTTGGAATGGCTATGGAAATGCCATAATAGGTAGGTATGGTGGCTGTTTTGAGGAAGATATAAGGAGGCTTATGTGTGATAGAGCGTATCATATCACGGGGTTTGGATGCACCGGTGAAGTTTGCAGCAACTCTCGAGGTGAGAAAGGGCAATGCATGGTACTAAAGAGGCTAGCAATGATGGAAGGGTGAGAGTGCATAAATCCATGGACTCAACATTAGTCATAAAGAACTCACATACTTATTGCGAAAATTTATTAGCCATTGAAACAAAGTACTACGCGCATGCTCCTAGGGCGGAGGTTGGTAGGAGTTAACCATCGCGCACCCCCGACCTTCACGCAAAGATAAACAATCAAAATACAATGCGCGCCAATTTGGTTACATCGCTAGTAGACCATACGTGCATGCTTCAGGAATCACAAACCTTAGCACCAATATCCTTACTAAACACAACCATCTACTAGTACCTCCCACATATTATAATCTCTATATCGCAAAACTATTGCAAGGAATCAAACATATCATATTCAGTGATCTACAAGTTTATGTAGGATTTTATGACTAACCATGTGAATGACCAATTCCTGTCATCTCTCTAAATAGATATACGTGAAGCAAGAGAGTTTAATTCTTTCTACAAAAGATATGCCCATGCTCTAACAATTATAAGTGAAGCAAAAGAGCATTCTACAAATGGCGGTTTTCTATGTGAGGAGAAACAGGCAATCCAAACTTCAAATGATATAAGTGAAGCACATGAAGCATTCTATAAAGCCATACTCAAAATATATAAGTGAAGTGCAAAGAGCATTCTATAAATCAACCAAGGACTATCTCATACCAGCATGGTGCATAAAAGAAAAGTTAAAACTAAATGCCAAAGACGCTCCAAGACTTGCACATATCGCGTAAACGAAACGAATCCGAAAACATACTGATACTTGTTGAAGAAAGAGGGGATGCCTTCCGGGGCATCCCCAAGCTTAAACGCTTGAGTCTCCTTGAATATTTACTTGGGGTGCCTTGGGCAGACCCAAGCTTGAGCCCTTGCCTCTCATCCTTTTCCTCATATCGAGACCTTCTCGATCAAACACTTCATCCACACAAAACTTCAACAGAAAACTCGGTAAGATCCATTAGTATAATAAAGCAAATCACTACTCTAAGTACTATTGCAAACCAATTCATATTTTGTTTTTGCATTGTGTCTACTGTAATATAGCTTTTCCATGGCTTAATCCACTGATAGAAATTAATAGTTTCATCAAAACAAGCAAACTATGCATCAAAAACAGAATATGTCAAAAACAGAATAGTCTGTAGAAATGTGAACATTCACCATACTTCTGGTACCCCAAAAATTCTACCAAAACTATGAAAATAAACTATTTCTATAGAAAGACAGTGCAAAAAGAATCAGAACCATTTGACGTTCCAGTAAAAAACATAAAATCACACACTACAGCCAAAGTTTCTATCCTGCACCACACAAACCAACAAACATTGTAAACATCCTAAAGGCAAACCTTTGCACATTATTTTTATAATACAATGGAATTTTACAAGGGGATAATTATTTTTTATGAAAAGTTTCTGTAATTAAGATTCACAAAGTCTCCATGAGCATGAACAAAGTTCAAGGCTAGCTCCCACATCAACAATGCTTGTCTCTCTCACTTTCACTTTCCTTTTTGAAAAGTTTTGGTTTCCCCTCTTTATTTTATTTTATTTTGTTTTTAGACTATATGAAAGCACTCAACAGAAATAAATGACTCTCTAAAACTTCCAGGTTGTCTCCTTGGCAGCAATTTTTTTAAAGCCATTAAGCTAGGCATATAGTGCTCAAGTAATGGATCCACCCGGATCCAAAGGTATATCAAAGCCAATTTTAATTAACAATGATCTATAATTTAGTAGTGAGCACAAAGTAACATATATCATGCAACCACGAAGTCATAAAAGAACAATTCATGAACACCAAGTAAAGGCCAATGCATAGTATAAGCAGTTTCTTGCAATTCTATCATATTGGAAACATAGAGAGGTGGAGATATAGTTCCTTTCTCATAATAATTGCAAGTAGGAAAAGCAAGCACATGCATATTATATCTATCAAAATCATCATGTGCAATGGTAAAATGCAACCCATCAACATAATCCTTAATAAGCACAAACTTCTCTGGTATAGTGTAGTTTGGAGAATTCAAAAAGATAACAGGACTATCATGTATGGGTGCAATAGCAACAATTTCATGTTTAACATAAGGGACTATAGAAAGTTCATCTCCATAAGCATCATTCTTATTGGCATCTTGGCCACAAGCATAGCAAGCATCATCAAAAAGGGATATTTCAAGAGAATCAACGAGATCATAACAATCATCATAGCAGTCATCCTTCGGTAAGCACGAAGGGAAATTAAACAATGTATGATTTGAAGAGTTACTATCATCCTTTTGTTCTTCCTACTTTTGTTCTTCTCTCTCGTCATCATCTTTTTTATCCAATGAGGTCACAATATCATCAATTTCTTCTTTCATCAATTTCTTCTTCCATAGACTTCTTCCATAGGCTTATCAATAAACACATCAATATTGGAGTTATATTCATAATTTTCATAGGAATATCTAAGTATAGCAAAATTTTCAGGTGTGTAAACTAATTCATCAAAATCTTCAAACTCTTTAAACATAGATTCAATCTCATAAGGACCCATAAAAGCAACTGTCGGTGTACTAGAGTAGGGGTACCCTAGTATCCCGAACTTGTGCACGGGCAGTTGCAGCACCCCGCGGCAAGGCTTGCCGGGTGGCCGCCAAGGTCCTCCATGGTTTCTTTGGAGCCATTCAAGAACAAAGTATTCAAGCCAAGGAAACAAGGCCCCGGCAAGAGGAGCTTGCCGGGAAGGCCAACAAAGGCATCTCAAGGAACTTGCCGCGACGCGCCACGCGTCCCGGCGAGGCCCGGTGAGCGACAAGCTTCCGGACGCGACAAGACAATGATCGCGGCAAGGCGCTTGCCGCGACAAGCTACCACCCTGCACCTGCGCTCCAGCACATTCACCAACGTGTCGCCCTGGGACATTTCCAGGCGCGCGTGGCAAGAGGCTGTGCAGCCAGCAGTGCGCGGTGGCAAGCGGCGCTTACAAGATTGCCATCGTGGTGAGCGGTGGCGTCCCTGACGGTCCCTTTTTGCACTGTTTGGGCGATGTAGATGGGCATTTAGTGCCTTTTCCCCTGCCGTCAGGGTTAGGTATGGTACACTGTACAGGTAGCTGTACCAACCGCTATTCCTTTTCCATTTTTACCCTTGTCTACGTTGCCACCTGTCGGTGACCCCTTTAGCATATAAAAGGAGGCCCATGCGCAACGTAGAGAGGGGTTCGGAAGGTTCGAAGCCAGAAAAGCACTCACGCTCGGTCTCGTTAGCAGCTGGTGTGTACTGTAGCACTCAGCGCTCCCGAGCAAGAACTCAATACACTCAGACATGCAGCAATAGGAGTATTATCTCTCCGGAGAGCTCCGAAGCTGGGTAAACCGCTCGTGTGCTTCGCCTCGATCTGCTCTTCGTGCGACGTCCGCCCCTCGCCGAACCGAAAGGGGCCCGGTCCGCCGGCCCCATAGGTGTTCGTGGATCAGTTTCCCCGACATCTTTGGCGCGCCAGGTAGGGGGGCGTCAAGGTTGTGTGAACCTGATCCGGCGTTCACACAAGCTAGATCTTCATCTTCTTCATCGACATGCCACCGAAGAAGAAGACTACGGCGGCAGCTATTTCGTCCTCGTCAATCCCACCACCACCGGAGCAAACGGGTGGTGGGGTAGACGCTGGCGGAAGAACGGACATCGACGAGGGAGCTCACGGTGATGCCAGGTCCAAGGGCAAGGCTGCGCAGACCTCGGCGTCCGTACATGCACCGCGCCCGTCTCAGGAGGCGTAGGACCGACAGCGTCATGGTATTCGCAGTGCCATACGTTTGTTGGACCAAGATCGAGCTGGTGGATCTCGGGGTGCTCGAGACCAGCATGCACGCCAACATGCTGGCACGAGCGAGGCACGGTCGCCTGGACGGGATACTGCTCCTTCTAACATAGTTAGAAGTCCGAGCATATCCCGCTCCTCACACCGTTCGCCACTACCGCCCACCACTCCAGCAGAAGCTTTGGCGCGAGCTCAACTGCTCCTGGATTACCCTCCAACAGCAGACAAGATCGATGAATGGAGGGCCACCATTCAGAGTCTCATTGGCTTCGCCAACGGCGACACTCCGCGGTAGCCGAGTACATCGCTGCCGCGGCAGGACCGCCAGGCGCGAGCCGATGGCGACGAAACCGGTGGGGGTGCAACCACCATGCACTCTCCACCCCGAAGGAGAAGATCGCCGACTCGCCGGATCCACCTCGACAGCGACTCCACCGCATCATCAGATCCACGAGCTCGCCGCGATCAGCGCCAAGTTCTTCACGAACGACAGCAAGAAGACGCTGGAACTCGCATCGAGCGCCGAAGAGAAGCGCGGCGTCAATCAGACCAGCGCGCTGGGCCCTCTGTCGACATGCATGCGCCAGGGGAACCAGGCGACTTGCCTTACACGGTAGGTTGCCCTGCGTTCACTCGTGAGCTGCGGCAAGTCCAGTGGCCCAGCACGAAGAATTTCAAGAAAGACGTGCCATAGAAGTACGATGGCAAGTCGCATCCGTCGGAGTTCCTCAGCATCTACACCATCGCGGTGCAAGCTGCTGGGGGGCGGGACGACAAGATCCTTGCCAACTACTTCCCGCTGGTACTCAAGCCCAATGTCAGATCCTGGCTCATGCACTTGCCGAACAACTCCATATCCTCCTGGGCAGACCTATGCCATCAGTTTGTCGGCGCTTTTACGGGCGGCCACAAGCCTCCTGGCCAAGAAAGCGACCTTCATCTGCTCGCCCAGAAGGAAGGAGAGCCCCTGCACAAGTACATTCAGAGATTCAGCCGTGTACAGCACAACATCCCAGATGTCCACCCTGCCGCGGTAATCAGCGCGTTCCATCAAAACATGCGAAACCGCAGGATGCAGGAGGAGATGGCGATGTGCAAGATCAAAGACGTCAGTGAGCTATATGCCCTGGGCAACAAGTGTGCACATGCTGAGGAGGGGAGGAAACTCCCCGGAGAGAATACAGAAGCAGCAGGATCAGATAGTGAGGGGACCGCCCCGACAAAGAAAAACCGGCGGCGGAACAACAGGAAAAAGAAAGGCAAAGATGTGCTAGTCGTTGAGCAGTCCGGCAACGGAGGTGGCGTCAAGAAAGCCAAAGCTGGTAGCTCCGGCGGCAACAACTACCAGGCTGTGGCGGTCGCCGACAAGCAGGACGGCACCAACAAGCAATACTGCAGATCCACCGCACCAAGGGCCATGACCTCCAAAGCTGCAAGAAGGTCGAGCAGCTTGTCGAGCAGCAAAAGGCTGAATACGAGCAACGCGACAAGGAGAAGGCCCAGGAAGGCGCTGGAGGAGCCGGCAAGAAACGCCCCGGCCGAGGAGGACGCCGCGGCAAGGCCAAGCAGCGGCAAGGAGATAGACCTCCCCGCGGCCGCGACAAGGATGAAGATGACAACGACGATGAAGATATGGATGATGACGAGACCGATGAGAAGGAGTTCCAGAAAGCCACAGAGGTCATGTGCGTTGACGGTGGTGCTTCTCTGCATACTTCCCACCGCCAACTCAAGCAGTGGATGCGGGAAGTCAATGCGGCAGAACCACCCGTCGAGTCACGCAAGCCTCTAAAATGGTCCAGCACGCCTATCGTCTTTGATATTGAGGACCACGCTGACCGCATAACTGGGGTCGGGTGCTTGCCGATGCTGGTTTCACCAACTATCCGCAACCTCAAGGTCACTAAAATGCTAGTTGATGGCGGGGCCGGCTTGAACCTGATCTCCTCCGCGGTACTCCAGAAACTCCAGATCCCTGATAGCGAGCTCGAAGAGACCGGCACATTCCAAGGAATCAATCCGGGAAGGAGCAAGCCGAAGGGAAAGATCACGTTGCCGGTGACATTTGGCAGCGAGTTGAACTTCAGGACTGAGAGGGTCACTTTTGACGTTGCTGACTTTCCATTGCCTTACAATGGGATACTCGACCGTCCAGCACTCGCCAAATTCATGGCAGCCTCTCACTATGCATACAACATGCTGAAGATGCCAGGCCCGATAAGTGTCATCTCTGTCCCTGGTGACAAGAAGGATGCTCTTATCTGCGCCGACAAGATCTACTGGGAAGCAGCAGCCGCAACAGATCGCAAGTCACTTGCCGTTGAAGCTCCCGGGGCGAAGAAGAAGACCAAGTCCGACAAGAGTCCTGATGCCCACTCCGGCAAGCGCACCTCTTCGGAGTGCTGCGCTACCGTCAAGGACGCACCATCGAGCTCCACCGGCAAGTGTAAGAAGACAATGGCAGCTCCACCAGAGACCAAGAAGGTGTCCGCCAAGGAGGATGGCACTGTTGGTACCTTCACCATCAGTGCCACTCTTGACCCTAAATAGGAAAGCGCGCTCGTTGCTTTCCTGCGGGCGAATGTCGACGTATTTGCATGGCAACCGTCTAACATCCCCGGTGTTCCTAGGAAAGTAATCGAGCACCATCTTGCCGTCTGTCCTCATGCGCGGCTCGTCAAGCAGAAAGTCAGGAAGCAAGCAGTGGAGCGCCAAGAATTCATCGCAGAAGAAATCAAGAAATTGGAAGCAGCAGGCCTTGTCAGAGGAGTGCTCCATCCTACGTGGTTGGCCAACCCTATAGTCGTGCGCAAGGCAAACGGGAAATGGAGGCTTTGTATCGACTTTAACGATGTCAATAAAGCTTGTCCCAAAGACCCGTTTCCCTTGCCGCGCATCGACCAGATTGTTGACTCCACAGCCGGATGTGACTTGCTTTCATTTCTTGATGCATACTCAGGATACCATCAGATCTTCATGGCAGAAGAGGATGAGGAGAAAACCGCATTCATCACCCCATGTGGCACATACTGTTTCGTACGGATGCCTTTCGGTTTAAAGAATGCTGGTTCAACATTTGCAAGGGTAGTCAATTACGCTTTTGAGCCGCAAATGCACAGAAATGTGGAAGCCTACATGGATGACATAGTGGTCAAGAGCAAGGACAAGGCGACTCTGATTCAAGATTTAGACGAAACCTTTGCAAATCCGCGCAAGATCAACCTCAAGCTTAACCCCGAGAAGTGTGTGTTTGGAGTCCCCTCTGGCAAGCTTCTCGGGTTCTTCATGTCTCAGCGGGGAATTGAAGCCAATCCCGACAAGATCAAGGCCATTGAGCAGATTGAAGCACCAAAGCGCGTCAAGGATGTACGAAGACTTGCCGGTTGCGTAGCTGCTCTCAGCAGGTTTATCTCTAGGTCTGCTGAGCGCGCCCTGCCATTTTTCAAAATATTGAAAAAGGCAGGTCCAATGAAATGGACTCCGGAAGCGGAGGCTGCGCTGCAGGACTTGAAGAGATACATGTCCTCCACTCCAACACTTGTCGCACCTAAGCCACAAGAGAAGTTGCTGCTATATATAGCGGCAACCAATCAAGTGGTTAGTGCTGCGTTAGTGGCGGAGAGGGAGGCGGATGATGAGCCAGCAACCACGGCAGATGCATCCAGCGACAAGCAGAGGACTTCACCGGCAAGCTCTGGTCCCGACAAAGATGGATCTGCGCAGACGCATGAGAAGATGCAGAAAAGAATGGTGCAACGCCCAGTTTACTTTGTCAGCTCCCTTCTGCAGGGGGCTAGGTCAAGGTACTCTGGCGTGCAGAAATTGCTTTTCGGCCTTCTCATGGCCTTGAGAAAGCTGCGCCATTACTTTCAAGCACATGAGATCACGGTCGTCACTCGTTTTCCACTGAAGAGGATACTGCAAAATCCAGAAGCAACATGCAGGATTGTCGAGTGGGCACTGGAACTGTCAAGCTTTGGCCTCAAGTTTGAGAGCACTTCAACTATCCAAAGCAGAGCGTTGGCGGAGTTCATAGCAGAATGGACGCCAACACAAGATGAAGAAATTCCAGAAACGAGCATCCCCGTCAAGGAGGCAAACAAAGAGTGGCTGATATACTTTGATGGTGCCTTTTCACTGCAAGGCGCCGGTGCGGGCGTGCTACTTGTCGCACCCACCGGAGAGCACCTCAAGTACGTAGTCCAGATGCACTTTCCCAAGGAGCAAGCAACGAACAATACCGCAGAGTATGAAGGTTTGCTTGCCGGTCTCAGGATCGCAGCAGACCTTGGGATCAAGAAGCTCATTGTCAGGGGTGACTCACAGCTTGTCGTCCGCCAAGTGAACAAGAATTATCAGAGTCCGTTGATGGAAGCTTACGTTGATGAAGTGAGAAAGCTAGAAGATCACTTTGACGGCCTACAGATGGAACATGTTCCAAAGGCTCAGAACGACATTGCCGATGGCCTGTCAAAGTGCGCCGCACTTAAGTTACCTGTGGAACCAGGGATCTTTGTGCTCAAGCTGACTCAACCGTCTGTAACACCGTCAACTAGACAGAGCAAGAAGAGGAAGTTGATTTCTGGTGACTATTTTCCGGCAGAGCTCCCCGAAGCAGCCGCCAAGAAGGTCCCCAAGATCAACACCAAGGGTGCTGAGGAGCAGTCTGCTCCGGCAAGCCTTACAGTTTGTTCCGCTGAAGCAGACGCTCCCGACAAGTTTTGCTCCGGCAAGCTTGCCGGGGAACATCAAGCTCCGGCTGAGCCGCAAGTTCTCGCCGTAGAAGCGGATGTTCCCACAGCAGCAGATGTGCCTTTAGTCCTTGTTGTCGAGCCGCAAGCTCCAGCATGGGCACAGCAGATTGTCCGTTTCCTTCAGACAGGAGAACTTCCCGAAGTGCAAGAAGAAGCGGAAAGAGTAGCCCGGCAGTCAAGTATGTACCAGTTTGTCGACAACACACTGTACAGAAGAAGACTCAACGACGTGAAATTGAAGTGTATTCACCGGGAAGACGGACAAAAGCTGTTGGCAGAGATACATGGAGGCATATGTGGTCACCACATTGGCGCAAGAGCACTTGCCGGCAAAGCGTTCCGGCAAGGTTTCTTTTGGCCGACAGCCCTCCAGGATGCAACTGCACAAGTAACCAAGTGTGAAGCGTGCCAGTTCCATTCCAAGCAGATACACCAGCCAGCTCAAGCTCTCTGGACGATCCCTTTATCCTGGCCATTTTCGGTCTGGGGGCTCGACATCCTCGGCCCCTTTCCCCGAGCTGTCGGGGGTATTGAGTACTTGTGCGTTGCAATCGACAAGTTCACAAAGTGGCCGGAAGTGGAAGCAGTGAGGAAGGTGACAGCACAGTCAGCGGTCAAGTTCTTCAGGTCGATTGTTTGCCGCTTCGGGATCCCTAACTGGATCATCACCGACAACGGCACGCAATTCACGAGCCGCAGCTTCATGCAGTACGTCCAAGATCTTGGCGCCAAGGTCTGCTTTGCTTCTGTTGCTCATCCGAGAAGCAACGGTCAAGCGGAGAGGGCAAATGCTGAAGTGCTGCGCGGGCTCAAGACCAGGACTTTCGACAGGCTGCGCAAGTGCGGAAAGAACTGGATTGAGGAGCTGCCGGTGGTTCTTTGGTCGGTCAGGACGACGCCAAATCGAGCCACTGGCCAGACACCTTTCGCTCTAGTTTATGGAGCAGAGGCAGTTCTCCCCACGGAACTCGTATACGTGTCACCTCGAGTGCTTGCTTATGATGAGCTTGAGCAAGAGCAGCTGCGACAAGACGACGCGCTGCCCCTTGAGGAGGACCGTCTTCAGGTTGCTGTACGAGCTGCTCGATACCAGCAAGCTTTGCGCCGCTACCATAGCCGCAAAGTTAATGCCAGAAGTCTCAAGGAAGGCGACCTTGTTCTTCGGCGTGTTCAGTCCACCAAGAATTCCAACAAGTTGACGCCAAAGTGGGAAGGCCCTTACCGGGTGAAACGAGTCACTAGGCCTGGCGTTGTCCGCCTTGAGACCGAAGATGGCATTCCGGTGAGCAATTCCTGGAACATTGAGCATCTTCGTAAGTTTTACCCGTAAGGGGTGTCGGTGTCAAAACCGGCGGATCTCGGATAGGGGGTCCCGAACTGTGCGTCTAAGGCTAATGGTAACAGGAGGCTGTGGACACAATGTTTACCCAGGTTCGGGCCCTCTCGATGGAGGTAATACCCTACTTCCTGCTTGATTGATCTTGATGATATGAGTATTACAAGAGTTGATCTACCACGAGATCAGAGAGGCAAAACCCTAGAAGCTAGCCTATTGTATGATTGTTGTTGTGTCCTACGGACTAAACCCTCCGATTTATATAGACACCGGAGGGGGCTAGGGTTACACAGAGTCGGTTTACAAAGGAGGACATCTACATCCGAATCACCAAGCTTGCCTTCCACTCCAAGGAGAGTCCCATCAGGACACGGGACAAAGTCTTCTATCTTGTATCTTCACAGTCCAACAGTCCGGCCAAAGTATATAGTCCGGCTGTCCGGATACGCCCTTATCCAGGACTCCCTCGATAGCCCCTGAACCAGGCTTCAATGACGATGAGTCCGGCGCGTAGGTTGTCTTCGGCATTGCGAGGCGGGTTCCACCTCCGAATACTTCAAAATTAATTCCGAACACAAGGACCGTGTCCGGCTCTGCAAGATAAAATTCCATATGCCACCATAGAGAGAATAGTATCCCACAAATCTAATCTGCTGACGACTCTTCGAAAAGTGACATCACGCCACAGTCCGGTTTTTATTCGAACCATTTTTTACGACCTGCCTCCGCACATATCGTGAGGCGGTTTCTTTGGCACGTCTTGTGAAAGCAGAGATCATGTCCCCTTAATGCAGGATCCTCTTCAATACGGGTGTGGGTAACCCAACCATACCATCAATTATGATAAGTGGGAACGAGCAAGATCCGTTAGGCAAGCGGGGAGGCGTAAAGTTTTATCGCCTTGATAAAGGGGGAAAGCCTCATCCTTTGTACCCATGCTTTCTTCTACTTCTGTTCACCCCTTTCCTTTCGCACAAGCCCTAGCACCCAAGCATTCATCCTCCCCACCAAAAAAGGTCCTCCGAAAATGTCCGGATCCGGAGCAGGAGGCAAGTGGATGACCTCCTCCGTCCAGGAGAAGGATATTAAAAAGCTGCGGGCGGTCGGATATCTGGCCAAGAAAATCGGCCACCGTCTTCCAACGGCGGGACAGATTGTCCCTACTCCGGAGCCCCATAAGAGAGTCGTTTTCATCCCCCATTTCATCCATGGGCTCGGGTTCCCCCTCCACCCTTTTATTCGCGGCATCATGTATTACTACGGGATTGATTTTCACGATCTATCCCCCAATTCTTTCCTCAACATCTCGACATTTATTGTCGTGTGTGAGGCCTTTCTCTGTATCTCGCTGCACTTCGGGCTATGGCTCAAGATCTTCAACGTGAAGCCCAAAGTGGTGAATGGCGAACATGCCAAGTGCGGATGCGCCATGGTGAGCAGGATGCCCAAGGTCACATGGCCGACGGGTACTTTCAATGATCCCGTCAAGGAGTGGCAGCAACAGTGGTTCTATGTCACTAAGCCACGCGGTAAAAAGTGGGCCGCTGCTCCTAAGTTTCGATCTGGAGCCCCTTTGTAGCTCACGTCCTAGCCCAAGAAGGGCGTGAACTGGTCGTCGTCCGACGAACTGTCAGTGATCCAGGCGCGTGTCAAAGGTATGGAGGACAATGCCATCAGGCTTGTTGACGTGGTCCTGATGTTGGTCCGCCTGATCCTTCCTTGCTAGCACAGAGACTGTGATTTGTGGGAGTATGACGCGACCGAGCACCAGACCCTGCGGGAGCTTTTCGGCTCCTCGCACAAGGACATCTGGAAGGTGCTCTTTAAGTCCGGCAAACCATGGCCGGACTCTGCCGCAGACCGCGAGTACCAATTGTCCCAACCCTCCAGTCCGGTAAGTCGTCATCATATCTTGTCTATTCACATGTTTCATTGATATTTCCCGAAGGAGATGTTTTTTAACGTGTCTTTCCACGGTTGCCTTAGGAATGGACGAAGGTGGCGGAGCGGATTCATTGTCCGGCCCCGCTGCCGGAAGAACCGGCGGGACCTCTTCTGACGAAGATGCTGGTCCCAGCGCCTTACAAGGCGCCGAAGAAAGAGGCCAACAAAAAGGCCAAGGAGACCAGGAGCAGTCTCCGTCGTCGGGGTGCTTCGGACACGAAGTCCGAAGACTCCAGTGACCCTCCCTTCTCCAGAGAGAACGAGAAGGAGGAAGAGGATGAGGAGGAGGAAGAGGAGGAAGGAGAGCCCGAGTCCCCTAAGAGTGGGAGGAAGAAAAGGACAGCCTCCTCATCCTTAGAGGCAGATTCGCCTAAGAGGGGAAGAACATCCATCCCCGAGGCGTCCACCACGGCTACCGACAGCAGCCCGGAGTGGGATCCCAGGGCCTAGCCCCTGGTAAAATCGTAAGTGCACGAAATCCGAACATATTCATGCATCCAGAATTTACTAGAATGTAGTATTTTCATTTGCATCGTACTTTTTACAGTCTGGCGAGGTCTCCGGCCCAACAGGCCCCATCAGAGGACTCATTGAGTTCCGATGCCTTGGAGAGTGAGACACCTCCCAAGGACCCTTCCCCAAAGTCTGGCTATGACACCGAGGTGTCGTCAAAAAAGGACCTGAGACAGGGGGCGTACCTCGGGGGCCGGACGCGCGGGAGCGGCGGTTCCCATGAATATCGACGGCGGGGGCGATCGTGGATTCGGCCCCCAGCCGGACATTGTCCGGAGACCCTTAAGACTCCAAGATCAGGCAGGCAGCCCCTCTTGACTAGAGGGGGCGATCCTACTCTGCCTGCGGCCTCCGTCCAACCAAAGGCGTCAAGTGGCCTACCGACAGCACTGGAGAGTGCGTCCATCGTTGATGAACACCGCGCCCTTATGGGCGTGGTGATAGAAAAGATTCAGGCCACCGAGAGCGGACTAAATGAATCCTGCGTCAGCCTTATAAAAGGCTTGGAGGTATGTGTAGAAGACTGTCATAGTATAGATAGTAGCCCCTGATACACTGTTCAGAGAGGACAGGAACTAGACAGGGGATCAACTTCCCATCCACAGGAGACTTAGCTAATGACATATATATTTTTTTGTGAATCAGATGTCTGTAGCGACTGCCTCCTCTCATACTGCGAAAGTGTCCGGACTCAAGTAGAGTCTGGTGCAGGCCGAGGAGGAACTCGGCCGAGTGAAGAAGCAGCTGGAGCATAAACAAGGTATGTTCTGAAACTTTTAGTAAGTTTTAGCACAAGTAAGTACTTGTGACTATCTTAAAGTATATATATCACGCGCTCCAGGGGCGAATGCCGAAATTGAGGCACTCAAGAAGGTTGTTGCCTTGGCCGAAAAGAAAGCGGCCACGGAGCAGGCTCTCTGTGAGAAACACGAGGCGAGGGTCATGGAAGCTGAACGAGAGCTTCAGGAGGCCGTAGGGAGAAGCGAGAGCTTGGAGCAGAGCCTATCATTGAAAGAATCCGAACTCGCCCAAGCTTTCCGGACCACTAATGAGGCTCGGGAGGAAGCCCAGCCTGCGCTGAAGGATATTCAGGAGGCGCGGAAGATTGCGGCTGGTAAGGGTTTTTGTTTTTTTTGTTCAAACCGCCTTACGGTTTTGCAGGGAAGATTCATGGTGACCCATGGAATCCTATTTTTTTCAGGGGCATTTGCGGATTTGCCACGCAGCATATCTGATGCTGCCCAATTATGCCGAGCTGAGAAGAAGGAAACTGCAGAGAAGCTCTTCTGATCGCAGTATTTTGTGCCGAATTATCCGGTGCCATTTGTCGACTAGCTCAAATAGCTGATCGAACTGCATCAGGCGGCCGAACTAGCCATGAAGGATTTGGTTATCCGGTTGTGGCCCGCCGAGCCCATACCGAGCAGTTTCTTTGGGCTCGTGAAGCGGATTGTGAGGGCTTGCCCTCGGCTGGACGTCATTAAGAGGTCGGTTTGCACAGAAGAGGCACGAATGGCCTTTGCCTGTATGAAAGTGCACTGGGGAAGCTTGATGCTGAGAAGCTGATGACCGAGTGGCCGCCGGAGGGGAAGGAGCACTGCAAGCCCGAACTATATTATGATGGTGTCCTGAAAGGCGCCAGCCTCGTGGCCGAGGAATGTATAAAAGACATTATTTTTCCCTGAAAGCAGTTGTGCTATCCTTTGTAAGTCAAAGCAGAGTCAGTTATATGTAGGTGCATGTTATGTGTAAATTTTATTCCTGTGCGGCTGTTTAATATGTTAGTCTTGAGAGTTGGCCAGTCGTCGGCTTCTGCCTCCATGTAGGAACTACAGGGGTGTTCGGGATACACCTGAACACTCTTTATCCCATTCTTGGATCCATGAAGGAGGTGTTCAGCACAGCGAACCTGGCAATCGGACTATAGGGCTTTATTAGTCTCACTTAGCCATAGGAATTCAAGTATGGTAGGCGCAGCCCCTGGTGTTCGGAAGACCGCACGGGGGGCTCTAATAGCGCCTGATCAGTGGATCGATTCTTCGCACGTTGCATTTTATTATGGCATTATGCGGAATAAATCCTTCAAGATTTTAAAAGCTCTTGAACAGCTGACCAGCTCTCGCGTCATCATGACAGTCGGTTTTCGGCTTTCTCTACTGAGGTGTTCGGCCGGCAGAACCGGGACACAATCGCAGTAGTTCTCCCAGCGCTACCTTAGCCGATATTGCGGAACGTAAGGTACCAAAACATGGGAGCCGGGCAAACCCAACCAATGATCCAAGACATGATTCGGAGCTGATGCATATAATGCTATAAGTTCGGGGTGCCGAACGACCGAGAAGGTGTTCGGACTTTAGTCGCCGTAGTACGGGTGCAAGGAAGCCCCTGACGTTCAAAGGCATAACACGATGTTCAGATGTCCTTATGACAAAATGTCGTTGAGAAATAGCAGATAAGCGTCAAATGACTCTACATGTTGTATTTAAGTAACACATCTATGCGTATGAGTACGGTGCATGTTATAAAAGAGAGGCATGACGGCAGAACCTGTTGGGGCCGGGCGGTGGTTGGCTGTGCCCGAGTCCGGAGAAATATCCGGATTGTATTCAGGTGAGGTGGAGATCCCCCCTGTGTGCTCCGAGCTGCTTCCAAGTCGCCGATCCAGTTTTGTGCAAGGGCGAACTTGCAAATAATGCTTAAGAGGCGTGTGTGAGCAGTGGCTAAGCCGTGGATGTGATCCGTTCGGCTTGTGCTGAAGGATCTGTATGAGCTATGATTAGGTTGGGGTATCATGAAGTAGTTCGGACTCCCTTGTCGGTGTCCGGGAGTTCGGCTGTCGAATCTAAGTTCGATTGGAAAAAACCGTGACTCGCTGCTTCAGTGAATAAAGTAGCCGAATATTCTTCGGCGCCGAGGCAAAGCTCGGTCTTGACCGCAATTGTGACTTAATCATGCGGGTCTTGGGTCATAATGCGTCGAGTCGCAGTGTATCCTGGCGGTGCTGAATAGCTACTGCCTAGAGGTGTAAGAGCAAAAGTTGGTATGACATTTTTGGCTATCCGGAGACCATCTCCGGGGTGGCGGGACCTAAGTGGTCGTCACGCCTATTTATGAAACTCTAAAATGAGTTTCTTGGTGGGTCTGATCCTCGAGTGATTGCTCCCTAGACTTGATAATCTGGGCTTCTTCATGCTCCCTCCGTCGCCGGCCTGCTGATTTTTTTAAAGACCCAACATTCTCTATTGGTATGATTGGTTGTCTCTCCTGGGGTGCCATGAATTTGACATGGGCGGTCAAGTATGTTGTTCAAGCTAGAGGGGCCCGAATTAAGATGTTGAAGTCTCTTCTCCCGCTCAACAGGTTGAGGATTACGGGCTCCTGTGTTGATCGCCGTTCCCTGGGCGCCATCTTTTGCCTTGGGACGCTTATATTTGTTGCACAAAGGTTTGTAGACTCTGCTTTTGTCCGCTGATGCGTCCGGGGTGCTTGCTATGTTGGTGTTTGGTATGTAATGCTGGTCTTGTGCACAGCCCCTTGCCGCAGTGTGCTGTCGGCGGGGTGTAGGCCTGCGTTTGATTTTTAGTGCCGCCTCTTCGAATTGAGGTAGTAGTCTGCGCTTTGGGTAGTATTTTGTTCGGCACTCGAGTCCGTATTCTTCGGCTGCCCGGGCCTTAGTCTTTCTGTGGGCAGATCTTTATCAGCTTGAGGCTGCTGATGTTTCTTTTTTAGGCTTCTTGCAGTGGCTATAAGCCGGCGCTTGAAGAGCTCCTGCTTTATGGGATCCTCTGGTATGCCGAAATTGTCGTTACCAAGGCTCACCTCGTCTTCGAAGGGACGCATATAGTTATCGTCCTCCAAGTATCCATTTGTCGCTTGTTCATCTTGGCTAGCCTGCCCGTGTTCCTATTCGGCTTGCTCGAAGGTGGGTTGATCAGGATCGTATTCCTCTTCGGCACCATTTGGTTTTTCTTCTCCAGTGCCGGTGTTGTTGTGGCGGGGCTTGGAGTGGCGCCGATGACGCCCATGTTTTGATTTTATCCACGAGGGGTTCTCTCCCGTTTCCTCATCGCCATTGGTTTCCTTGGGAGTATCCACCATATATATATTATATGAAGAGGTGGCAGTCCAGCGCCCTGTGGGCGGTGGTTCCTGTTCTTCTCCCGCATCGTCATCTATACCGTCGATGTCTTCGGAGTCGAAGTTAAGCACGTCGGTCAAGTCATCGACCATAGCTATTAAGTGGGTGGTGGGTGGGTAACGAATTTCTTCGTCGCCAGCTTCCCACTCGAGTCGGACATAGTTAGGCCAGGAGTCTCCTGACAAAGAGAGAGACCTTAATGAATTCAGCACATCTCGGAAGGGTGAGTGCTGAAAGATATCCGCGGCGGCGAACTCCATGACTGGAGCCCAGTTAGATTCGATGGGCACGGGTGCGCGCGGTCCGGAACACACTACCGGAGATGAGTCTGGGGGCCCGGAGGTACAGATTTCCTGAGGAGAGGAGTCTGTGTTCGGCTCCAACGCCGATGAGTGTGCAGCCTTCGGGGTGGGGTCCATCCACCCATCCTCGGAAGGCACGACCTGCTCTGTAACGAAGTCTGGAGCTGTAGCAGGTGCGATGTTCCGAATACTATCCAACTGTGGATCTAGGTCATGCACGTCGTGATTGTTCGGCGCTCGTGACACGGGCCCGAGTCCGTCGAAGATCAAGTCTCCGCGGATGTCGGCAGGGTAGTTTAGGTTTCCAACCCTGACCTGATGGCCAGGGGCGTAGCTATCGATCTGCTCCAGATGGCCTAGCGAGTTGGCCCGCAGTGCAAAGCTGCCGAACACGAAGATCTGTCCGGGGAGAAAAGTCTCACCCAGGACGGCGTTGTTGAAGGTTGGAGAAGCCATCGAGCCTTATAGCGACGACACAAAGGAACTCTCAATGAAAGCACCAATGTCGGTGTCAAAACCGGCGGATCTCGGGTAGGCGGTCCCGAACTGTGCATCTAAGGCTAATGGTAACAGGAGGCTAGGTACACGATGTTTACCCAGGTTCGGGCCCTCTCGATGGAGGTAATACCCTAGTTCCTGATTGATTAATCTTGATGATATGAGTATTACAAGAGTTGATCTACCACGAGATCAGAGAGGCTAAATCCTAGAAGCTAGCCTATGGTATGATTGTTGTTGTGTCCTACGGACTAAACCCTCTGGTTTATATAGACACCGGAGGGGGCTAGGATTACACAGAGTCGGTTTACAGAGGAGGAGATCTACATCCGAATCGCCAAGCTTGCCTTCCACGCCAAGGAGAGTCCCATCCGGACACGGGACGAAGTCTTCTATCTTGTATCTTCATAGTCCAACAGTCCAGCGAAAGTATATAGTCCGGCTATCCGGATACCCCCTTATCCAGGACGCCCTCAAGGGGGAGAGAGCCCCCCTTCTTCTTCTTCTTCCTTGACATTCTCCCTAGATGGGAGAATGGTTTCCCCTCTGGTCCTTGGCTCCCATGGCATGGGAGGGGCGAGAGCCCCTCCGATATTGGATCTGTCTCTCTGTCTCTTTCTGTTTCTGCGCTCCTGGATTCTGCCCTGGCACCGTTTCTTTTATATTCAGAGATCCGTAACTCCGATTGGATTGAAACCTTCGCCCAGATATTTTTCCAAAAATTAGCTTTCTTGCGGACAAAGTAGAGCCTCAACCACCTTACGAGGGGCTCATGAGGGTCAGGGGCGCGCCCCCCTGCCTCGTGGCTACCTCGGGCACCGTTTCGCATTGATTCTTCCTCCGGAAAGTCCCAAATATTCCAAAAATATTATCCACTCCGTTTTTATGCCATTTGGATTCCGTTTGATAAGGGTTTCCTGCGAAACATAAAACCTGCAACAGTCAGGAACTGGCACTGGGTACTGGATCAATATGTTAGTCCCAAAAATAATATAAAAAGTTGCCAAAAGTATATGAAAGTTGTAGAATATTGGCATGAAACAATAAAATATTATAGATACGACGGAGACGTATCACTTCACACGGGTCATCCAAAACAACCGTTTGCGTTGAAGAGATGCACAAATGCTGCTCTCACTTTGCATACGGGTGTTCTTTCTAAAACATTTGCGATCAAGACCCATTAAAACCGATAGCCATTAAAACCAAGACAAGTGGCGTAACGTGAATGGTTAAAATTTGAATTATACATATAAATGCGTTAGAAAACTCAATTAATGCATAAAAATGTCCAAACGAACCCTGAAAAATCCCAAAAATTGACATAACAATCTTGTTGTTCTATGTTGACACGAGATTTTTTTTCAAATCAATAAGGTCAGTAAGAGGCAATGGATATCGTTTTGTCCCCAAAGGTGGGACGTCCCCTACCGAAACCATCAGGCTTGTTGTGAGAAGCTTTGGTTTGTGAGAAGCATATCCCATACCTGCCGCAAATGGGACAAATTATTTACCACGGTGTGTTTATGCCGCTCCATTATAGCATGCATGCCAAGTTTCATGAATTTCATACGAGCTTTAGATTTATACTAGAATTTAGAAACCAGGTATCTCAATGTTTGCGGCCGAGCGACGGTGGCAGGGTGTTTGACGACATTCATTCTCATTTCTTGCATGGGACCTAATTAAGCATGCAACCAAGGACACATATTTGAATTTTCAACCAATTTATATGCATTAGAGCATATGTGTGCATGTATAGTTCAAATTGGAATTATGCACATGAATGCATAGAAAACTCAGTTAATGTATAAAAATGTCCAAGCGAACTCGCAATATCCCAAAAATTGACACAACACCCCTGTTGTTCTATGGTGACACCAGGAAAAAAATTGAAACTGAGAAGAGGCAATGCATATCGTTTCGTCTAGAAAGGTGAAACATTCCCTACGAAAACCATCGGGCTTGTTGTGAGAAGCTCTAGTTTGTGAGAAGCATATCCCCAAACCTGCCCGAAATTGGACAAAAAATTTACCACGGCATGTTGATGCCACTCCATGACAGCATGCCAAGTTTCATGAATTTCAGATGAGCTTTGGATTTACTAGAATTTAAAAACCAGGTATATATATCTCAATGTTTGCGGCCGAGTGACGGTGGCAGGGTGTTTGACATTCATTCTCATTTCTTGCATGGGACCTAATTAAGCATGCAACCAAGGACACATATTTGAATTTTCAACCAATTTATATGCATTGGAGCATACTAGCCATCAACCCGTGCATCAGCATGGGCTAGCACTTCTAATATTAAATACTCCCTCCACATATTTTACTGTGCATATAATATTAATTTGAAGTAAAACTTTGTAAAGTTTGATCGACTTATAGAAAAAATATCAACATTCACAAGATGAAATCAATATCATTAAATGCGGCTTGAATTTTAATTGCAATATTCTATGCCTTTAGGATAGTACATGTTTATATTTTGTTGCAAGAATCAGTGAAAAATAATCACGATCGGCGGCCATTGGTAGGAGAGCAGGACCGAAGCAAAGGAGGAGGCATCGACCTTTTCTTGTTTTATTTGGTTGTGTCTGTTTAATCTTTTATTGCATGTATGTATGTTACCTTTTGGAAGGTTTTATTTCACATATGTGGTGAGATGTCTTTTTTGAGGTTGTTTCTTTTCTGGTCATGTTGCGTTGTATTATGTTTTCCCACCAGAGATCAAGTCGTATGTTTCTTTGGAAGATTATATTTCACGAATGTGGCGAAAACTCTTTTTGTAGCTTGTTTTTTTTCTAGGAAGTAACGTGGATGCTAAGGACAATTTTCTTTTGGGAGGCATGGGCTTAATCTTTAATTGTATATATACGTGGTGAGAACCCTGATTTTTTATTTTCCTGAGAAGTAACGTGGGCGCTAAGGACTCACCCTTTTTCTTTACGTGCTCTCATTTTTTTCCTGGGAAGTAACGTGGGTGCTAAGGACTCACCCTTTTTCTTTACGTGACTCCTATTTTTTTTCTACATGTTGGTTTGGTCCCTTGGATATGTAGTGTTTTTATTTGTACAGACGGCTGGTAGTATAATTTTTGTTACGCAAGTTTACTAATATTTATTTCACGGGTAATTTTTTTTGCGGCTATATTTCACGAGCAAACTGTCCAATTTGTTTTTCCTTTTGTCATTGGGACTTTTTTTGGCATCCTATCGTTAGGATTTTTTAATGGGTGTGACCTTTCCTTTTCTTAACTTGTGGCCTTCGTTTTTTGTTTGTTTTCTACGTGACTTTTTTCTTTGTTTGTTTAACAAAAGTTGGACGTGTCCGATGCATTTTTTATAGGACGGCATAATATGCGTTACGCACTTTATTCTTTTATCCTGGTCGTTAATTCTACAATCTAACGGCTTTTTTATAGGATGCACTTTGTTCTTTTATCCTGGTTGTTAATTCTACAATCTAACGGCTTAATTAATTTCGATGATGTGGATTAATGAGAGATCATGAAAGGTGCCTCCAATTAGTAAACATAAGATGTGTGCATGTAGTTCAAATTTGAATTAAGCACATGAATGCATAGAGAACTCGGTTAATGTATAAAAATGTCCAAGCGAACCCCGAAAAACCCCAAAAATTGACACAACACCCGTGATGCTCTATGTTGACACTAGGAAAAAAATTGAAATTGAGAAGATGCAATGGATATCGTTTCGTCCAGAAAGGTGAAACGTTCCCTACCGAAACCATCATGCTTGTTGTGAGAGAAGCTCTGGATTGCGAGAAGCTTATACCATAACCTGGTAAAAATGGGCCAACATTTATTTACCCCAACAGCTTGATGCCGTTCCATGATAGCATGCCAAGGTTCATGAATTTTAGACGAGTTTTGTATCTAATAGAATTACAAACGCAAGCACCTCAACATTTGCTGGAGAGCCACCGTGCCGTGGTGTTTGAAATTCATCCCCATTTCTTGAATGGGACATAAGCATCAATCCATGGACACATATATCATTTTACAACCCATTTTGGTGCACCGGAGCATGTGCATGTGGTTTAATTTTGAATTGTGCACCTGAAATTCCTAGAAAACCAAGTTACCGTATAAAAATGTCCAAACAAACCCTGAATAATTCCATATTTTTGACGACGCACCTATAGTTGCATGTTCACTAAGATAGAAGTTCTAGGAATTCAAACACCATCCTTTGAAGCTGTGACCCCATTGTGTAATTCAAATCAAGATGAAAAATCAAGTACATCCCACACAGTTTATTATCACCAACCGTGTGAGATGCAGTACAAAATATCCTGGAGCATCGTCGGTGTATAGTACGCCTTTGGCTTACTCGAGAAGGTTCGTCGGCTACAGTCCACAGCCTGCTCTGAATAAGGGACCATGCCTGATGACACTTTGCATGCCAGTTTTTTCGCTAAAGCGATTCCAAATTTCGTCTTCCGCGGAGATATCTACCTCCCCGCCCCCTCCCCCTTACCAAAAGCCATATTTCCCTGTTTCCGCCTTCCTTTCCAGGTTGAAATCTTCACTCCTTGCTTGCAGCGCCGCCTCCTCGTCGGCGACCCTCCTTCACGCTGCTCGGCCTCGCCTATCCAGGCAGGTAATCCACACACGAACCCCGTCCTCCTCCTCCTTCCACATCCCACATGCCCCGACCGCCGGCGCAAGCGCGGCACCTTCCACCCAAATCACCGAACCCTCCACCAAATAAGCATCATCCTAAGCCATGGTGCACGCAGTACAGCCAGGAGCATTTGGCAGCGGAGAAGAAAATCATGGCCGCATGCGCGGATGAGGTTGCGATGGCTGCCATTCGTGCCGAACCCCAGATCTTTGAGGAGCACCTCGCTATCGACGCCTCGCGCGCCGATGCTGTGGCGCGGTTGGCTTCTTTAAACGATAGTTTGTGGCATTTTCTGAGGCCACCGTCGGTGCCTTCGACAAAGACTACGAGGTGTTTTCTCAGCGTGCACGTGCTTACCTCATCTCGAGAGCCAGCAGGTTGGTGCCCAGAGCGGCCCACGCAACTCACCACTATGACGACGGCACCCACGATGCGGAGGCCTCGCCCTCTTCCATGTCCAAGGATCCAATCGTCACCGATATCTCCGACAATGAGTAGCTTGTCTTATTAGCTCACAATAAGGACCCATGTTCATTTTGCTAGCTACTGCCTTTCCTTAACAAATTTTAGTGAATTGTGCTAGCTACTTCTACGATGCAATCTTCTGCTCTAGTGTATATGTTCTATATGTCGTGCAATGTGGTGTTCAGTTAACTGTTTGGTTCAATTCTGCAAATGTGATGTTTAATTCTTTAGGGTGCAATTTTCCAAGTTGTCAAGCATGCTTGGTTTGGTTAACTGTCTGATCTTCTATTAGGAGTATGTTATATTGTGCAATATGGTGCTCAGTTAACGTTTGGTTCATTTGTTGTGGTGTTTAGTTGAATGTTTGGTTCAATTCTACAATGTGATGTTCAATTGTTGTGTGTGCATTCTGTTATTGTATACCATGGGAGAAATTAATCGAATTTGGCTGTGCTAAATACATGAGAAACAAATAAAATTGCTATATTTCCAAGTTGTTAAGCACGCTTGGTTTGGTTACCTGTCCGATCTTATATTAGAAGTATGTTATATTTGTGCAATGTGGTGCTCAGTTAACGGTTGGTTCATTTGTTGTGGTGTTTAGTTAACTGCTTTGTTCAATTCTGCAATGTGATGTTCAATTGTTGTGGCTGCATTCCGTTATTGTATACCATGTGAGAAATAAATTGAATTTGTCTATACTAAATACATGAGAAACAAATACAATTGCTATATTTCCAAGCTGTTAAGCATGCTTGGTTTGATTAACTGTCTGATCTTCCATTAGGAGTATGTTACATTTGTGCAATGTGGTGCTCAGTTAACGGTTGGTTCATTCGTTGTTGTGTTTAGTTAATTGCTTGGTTCAATTATGCAATGCGATGTTCAATTGTTGTGGCTGCATTCTATTATTATATACTATTATACCTTGTCTTTTTTATTCCTTTGTCCCATTTCCAATATAGAGAAGATATTTAGATACATCCTTGTTTTCAGGCCTTTCCAAAACAGTTCACTGATGATTACCTCTCAAACCACCTGTATGGACAGGAGGCGAGAAAGGTTTTCATACAACACCCACAGTTCAATATTGAAGTGTTCCTGAAGAGGACGAAGAATGGACGGTCAATCATTCACAGGCACTGGTCTAAAGTTGCAAAGACCTTCAACATCAATTAATGCTCAATATTCGCCTTCCGCTTCAGCAGTTTTCCCGATGAGATGCATCTGTTTGTGTACCGTCTATGATGCTAATTTCGAAAGGTTCTAGATGTTGCACGTGAAACTTGGTGCTGGTGCAGTTGTGTAATGGGGAGTTGAGTGCTGAAGCTATATCATGTTGTACTTTGATGTATTTCAATTATGAAATCATGCTTCCCTAATATGGAAATGAAATATATTATGTGTTTAATATGAATGCCACTTAAATTAATAAATGGAATATTAATAATAGGGCAATTAGCCTGCTAATTTGTTTTTTATATTGCAAACAGTTATTGAGAAAATACTGTGGGCGATGACCTAAGGCAACACACATAGTTTCTTCTACGCACCGTGTGTGATGCATTCAATAATGCAAACGATAAAATTATTAATATTGTGTGCGATGGGAAGGCCATCACAAATGATTTAACGGGGAAAATTATGTGTGATGTACCTATGAACGGAAAGGTTTTCCTTGCAACAACTATGTGGGATGTATGTACGAACGAAAACATTTCGCGGGGACTGACTGTGTGGAATGAACTTACGACCGAAAATGATTTCGCCTGTATAATTGTATTTTTAGCACTATTGTATGTATAACCGTATTTTCTCGCTCGCCGGTCGCACAGGACCTCATTTTGCCGAGCGTGTGTGCCAGGAGGGCATATCCCCGACGGTTTCTGGGTCATGTGCGAAGGACCCCCTAATCGCCCACACTCACTAGGCGACGGTTATACAGGCGAAATCATTTTCAGTCGTAAGTTAATCCTTTGTGTTATTTTTTTTAATCCTTTCATGTTAATTAAGAAAAGGAGGACATGCATGATACATATTTTAAGGTTTTTAACACAGCATAATCGAAGTTCCTCACAAATCGATCATATACTCATTCCTATGAACGCACACATACACACCCTACCCCTATTAGAACCTTTAGTGGGAGGAACATCTCCTCCCACTGAACGAACTTTCGTGCAAGTCTAAAATAAATTTAAAACAATGCGAGCACCTATGCCAAAAGTTGTTTATCTCAATTTTTTAATCCTTTCCTGTTAATTAAGAAAAGGAGGACATGCATGATACATATTTTAAGGTTTTTAACACAGTATAATTGAAGTCCCTTAGAAAATGAGCATATACTCATTCCCATGAACGCACACATGCACACCCTACCTCTATTAGAACCTTTAATGGGAGGAACATCTCCTCCCACTGAACGAACTTTCGTGGAAGTCTGAAATAAATTGATAACAATGCGAGCACCTATGTCAAGTCTACGACTTGAATCCTGATGGGTTAGGGATACCACTGTCCTCCTAACTATCCATTCATAGAGCCAAAAGTTGTTTATCTCAAATTTTTTGTTCAAACACACGATTTAGTTTTTATCCTCTATTAGAACCTTTAGTGGGAGGAACATCTCCTCCCACTGAATGAACTTTCGTGGAAGTCTGAAATAAATTTAAAACAATGCGAGCAGCTATGTCAAGTCTACGACTTGAATCCTGATGGGTTAGGGATACCACCGTCCTCCTAACTATCCAGTCACGGAACCAAAAGTTGTTTATCTCAATTTTTTTGTTCAAACACATGATTTAGTTTTTATTACTTATTTAAATTTCATTACTCTTAATGATCTTTATATTGTCATGATGCTACAAATAAATCAAAGTTTTTTCGTAAAAGATGTTGTCAACCAGATCAATTTACTTCGAATCCTACCCACGTTCCAAACTTTGTGTCCTGATCTTCAATTGATTCATCTTTCTTCATAAGCGTCCGTTGTCCCGTGACATGGTTCCTTGACCTGACCAATGTTTGTTTATAGGAACTAGAATTCTCTTCCCGGACATTGCCATTGGCATTAATATTCATGACTAAATTTGCATTAGTTTTATTTTTCATTGAAACGCACGATGTATTTTTTAAATTATTACATTTTTTTACTTTTGATGTTCTTTCTATTGCAATGAAGTTATGAATATATCGAAAGTTTTTCCATAAGAAAACATTGATAATAAGATCAATTTAATTTTCTGCAAAAAAAATCAGATCAATTAAATCTGAATCATACCCCATGTCTTAAACTCCATGTAGTGAACTCATGATGCTCAAAAGATGCATATGGTTTTTGACATAAGAACCATTGTCCCGTGACATCGTTCCTTGACCCTACCTACCATGGTCCATATGAACTAAACTTTTTCCCCATTGCAAGGCACGGGCATTTGTGTATCCGGATAGAAATCGTATCAAAATTTCAGCCCAATCGGAGTTACGGATCTCCGGGAATTTAAGAAAGAGTGAAACGGCAGAATCAGGGAGCGCAAAAACAGAAGGAAACAGAGAGAGAGAGATCCAATCTTGGAGGGGCTCCCACCCCTCCGCAACCATGGAGGCCATGGACCAGAGGGTAAACCCTTCTCCCATCTAGGGGGAAGGTCAAGGAAGAAGAAGAAGGGGGGCTCTCTCCCCCTCTCTCCCAGTGGCTACAGAACGCCGCCAGGGCCATCATCATGAGGGAGATCTACACCAACAACTTCACTGCCGTCATCACCAACTCTCTCCTCCTCTATGCAACAGTGTAACACCTCTTCTCCCTGCTATAATCTCTACTTGTACATGGTGCTCAACGCTATATATTATTTCCCAATGATGTATGGCTATCCTATGATGTTTGAGTAGATCGGTTTTATCCTATGGATTGATTGATGATCGTGATTGGTTGAGTTGCATGTTTCATTATTGGTGCTGTACTATGGTGGTCTCCGTGTCGCGCAAGCGTGAGGGATCCCCACTGTAGGTTTGCAATATGTTCATGATATGCTTATGGTGGGTGGCGTGAGTGACAGAAGCACAAACCCGAGTAAGTAGGTTGTTTGCGTATGGGAATAAAGAGGACTTGATACTTTAATGCTATGGTTGGGTTTTACCTTAATGATCTTTAGTAGTTACGAATGTTTGTTAGAGTTCCAATCATAAGTGCATATGATCCAAGCAGAGAAATTATGTTAGCTTATGCTTCTCCCTCATATAAAATTGCAATAGTGATTACCGGTCTAGTTATCGATTGCCTAGGGACAAATAACTTTGGGCCATTTGCATTTCTGCCCCTAACTCGAACCACCTACTCAGATTTGCCCCTAATTTCAAAGCATGCTCAAATTTGCCCGTCTGCCATTAAGTCACTACTCAGAATTGCCCTTCCGCCCAGTCAAAGGCCTTTGACCATCAGAGGCCCATGTGTACTATAGCAGACAGAAAGTGCTACAGTATTGGATGGAAAGTGCTACAGTACTATACAGAAGGGCATTTCTGACTAGTGACTTAACGGCAGAGGGGCAAATTTGAGCATGCTTCAAAATTAGGGGCAAATCTGAGTAGTGGGTTCGAGTTAGGGGCACAGATGTAAATGTCCCAATAAGTTTCTCATGACGAAAAGCTCTCTACAAAGACTAACTTAGTTGTTTCTTTATCTAAACAGCCCCTAGATTTTATTTACGAGCTCTTTATTTTCTTGCAAACCTATCCTATCACATCTACAAAGTACTTCTAGTTTCATACTTGTTCTAGGTAAAGCAAACGTTAAGCGTGCGTAGAGTTGTATCGGTGGTCGATAGAACTTGAGGGAATATTTGTTCTACCTTTAGCTCCCCATTGGGTTCCACACTCTTAATTATGAAAGAGGCTATAATTGATCCCCTATACTTGTGGGTTATCAAGACCTTTTTATGGCGTTGTTGCCGGGGAGCAATAGCGTGTGCTGAATATTCTCGTGTGTGCTTTTTGCTTTATCACTAAGTAGATTTTATTTGTTGTTCTAAGTTGTTCTCTGTCTTTAGTTATGGATATGGAACATGAAATACCAAAAAAATTAGGTGTACTTACTACTCATGGAGATGGGGAACCGCCTAAAACCCTCGATGCTCATTATGTGAAAGATATTATGCACTACTTTAATAATCCTGAGAAAACCCCATGCAATTATGTAATGGGAGACACATTGGATCAACGTGAATACTTTAGGGATTATTGCTTGACTCAAAAAGGGAAACTATTATGGGATCAAATTCATATGTTGCATGGGTATGCTCGGGAACTATGCTTGAGATATGACTATACTTGTTGCTCTAGGATAAAGGCTCCACACCTTCCCTTTTCATGTAAATTTAATGATAATCAAACCTTGGATTCTTATGCTAATAGTATTTATGATTACTATGATGTGGAACGAATAGATTCATCGCTTTTAAGGGTGCTTATGAAATTGAATCTTTGTTTGAAAAGTATGAAGCTTTTGATGATGATGTTTATAGGCCTGAAAATTCTGCTATACTTGAATATTGCTATGATAATTATGAATATAATTCCGATATTGATGTGTTTATTGAGAAAGTATCCGCTGTCAAAGAAGAGACTAATATGTTGAAGGAATCTATGCAAAAATAAAATGTTGAAAAAGATGATGAGGAGAGTGAAGAACAAAAGGAGGAAGAGCGGATTAGCTACCCGTGCCCACCTTCTAATGAGAGTAACTCTTCAACTCATTCATTGTTTAATTTCCCTTCGTGCTTACCAAAGGATGATTGCTATGATCGATTTAATTCATTTGAAATATCCCTTTTTGATGAACTTGGTGCTTGCTATGCTTGTGGCCAAGATTCCAATATGACTGATGTTTATGGAGATGAACTTGCTATAGTCCCTTATGTTAAGAAAGAAATTTTTGCTAATGCACCCACACATGATAGTCCTATTATCTTTTTGAATTCTCCAAACTACACTATATCAAAGACATTTGTTCTTACGAAGGATTATATTGATGGGTTGCGTTCTACTATTGCACATAATGATTTTGATAAATATAATATGCATGTGCTTGCTGCTCCTACTTGCAATTATTATGAGAGAGGAACTACATCTCCGCCTCTCTATGTTTCCAATACGATAAAATTGGAAGAAATTGTTTATACTATGCATTGGCCTTTACTTTGTGTGCATGAATTGTTCTTTTATGACATGCCGATGCATAGGAAGAGAGTTAGACTTTGTCATTACATGATATATGTTACTTTGTGCTCACTACTAAATTACAAATCATTGTTAATTAAAATTGGCTTTGATATACCTTGGGATCCGGGTGTATCCATTACTTGAGCACTATGTGCCTAGCTTAATGACTTTAAAGAAAGCACTGCCAGGGAGACGACCCGGAAGTTTAGAGAGTCATTTATTTCTGTTTAGTGCTTTTATAAAGTTTAAAAACAAAAACATAAAGAGGGGAACCTAAAACTTTTCAAAAATAAAAGTGAAAGTGAGAGAGACGAGCATTGTTAAAGTGGGAGCATGCCTTGAACTTTGTTCATGCCCATGGAAACTTTGTGAATCTTAATTACAGAAACTTTTCAATAAAAATAATTATCCCCTTGTATAAATCCATTGTATTATAAAAATAATGTGCCAAGATTTACCTTTAGGATGATTAGATTGCTTGTTTGGTTTGTGCGGTACAAAAACAGAAACTTTGTCTGTAGCACACGATTTTACATTTTTTACTAGCAAGTCAAACGGTTCCGACACCTTTTGCGTAGTACTTCTATACAAATTGTTTATTTTTTCCTATTTTTCAGAATTTTTGGAGTACCAAAAGTACGGTCAATGTTCATATTACTATAGACTATCCTGTTTAAGAAAGATTCTGTTTTTGATCCATTATTTTGCTCATTTTGATGAAACTATCGATTTTATCGTTGGTATAAGCCATGGAGAAGTTTTAATACAGTAGATAAAATGCAAAAACAAAATATGAATGAGTTAGCAATAGTACTTAAAGTGGTGATTTGATTTATTATGCTAATGGATCTTACGAGGGTTTTGTTAAGTTTTGTGTGATTGAAGTTTTAATGTTTTGGGTGAGATCACGATGGATGAAGGAATAAGGAGTGGCAAGAGCCTAAGCTTGGGGATGCCCGAGGCACCCCAAGGTAATATTCAAGGACTCCCTAGCAACTAAGCTTGGGGATGCCCCGGAAGGCATCCCCTCTTTCTTCTAACGATCGTCGGTTACTTTACTTGGAGCTATATTTTTATTCGTCACATGATATGCATAAATCTTGGAGCGTCGTGTGCTTTCTATTCTTGTTTTAGCAATGCACCATGATGGTATGATATTGAAAGCACAAGTGCTCCCTGGGTGATTTTGGTAATTAATGTCAACATATCTCTCATTGGACTAATATTCCTACCTAGTATATTTCAGATAAGTTCAACATTGGAGTGGCATGGACAAGAGGATGTGGAACCCCTTCAAGATGCTAATACTCTACTGGAATCGGCTTCTTTTCCGTCCGCCATGGCGGACGTCAAAGGCACAGATCCCGAACGGCAAAGTCCTTTGCCTTCAGCCAGCGGACGGCAAACAGTCCGGCTGAACATGTGCCAGCAAAGGCCTTCTTTGCCGTCCGCTTCGCCGAAACGGACGGCAAAGGATTGTGCCGTCCGCCATCCGAGGCCAGCAGACGACAACGACAACGGACGGCAGCGGGTGTGGTGTGAGAGCCGTTAGGTGGTTAATGGCGCTCTTTGTCGTCCGCTGACGGACGACAAAGAGCTTAGCTAGGGAAGCACTGGGAAGCTGCCACGTGGCCAGCTATGTCGTCTGCCACCAAACGGCATAGATGGCCCTCTTTGCCAGGCCTATTTGGTCATTTTGTCATCCGCTTGCAGACAACGAAATCACCAAATAGGCAGCCAGTGTTCCCAGTTTGCACAGGTGACTGCCACGTGTCCTCTTTGCCATCCGCTAGCAGACGGCAAAGAGGCTATACATCCCCTGTTTTTATTTTAATCCAATTAATTAGACATGGTTTCAAACACAGATATACATGCATACATATCCAACATATCCAAGAGCATGTGCAACAACATATTTCATCAAATCCAACAACATAGTTCAACAAAGTCTAGCATATCCATATATACATAACCACAAACAAGTTTCCAACAACATATCCATATAGACATACATATCCAAACAAGTTTTCATAAACAACAAGTAAGCACAGAAGAATAATACACTCCATGAATCCAAGCCTTCCTCATGTAAAGAAAATCTGCAAATTGGGAAAGATGAAAGTTAGAAGAGGAGGAAGAAGAAGAAGAAGAAGACTAGTTAGAAGAAGAAGAAGAAGAAGAAGATTTTTTTTCTTCTCTTTCTTTTTCTCCTCTCCTCTTCTTTACCTTCTTCGTCATTTTAATGCTAAGCTAGGTAAAAATGCTAAGTGTAGGTCATTTTAGAGCTAAGCTAGGTAAATAGGTCATTTTAGAGCTTAGTAAGGTTATTATGTCATTTTCGAGGAAAATGAGCTAAGTCTATATCATTTTGGAGGTAACAAAAGATTATCATGCCATTTTTACCTAAGTATGCTAAGTATGTCATAAATGAACTAAATAAGCTAAGTATAGCTCATTTTTTATCTAACTTAGGTAATTATCCCATTTAGGAGGAAAATAAGCTAAGTATCCATTTGTAAAGCAAAACATTAGAGAAAACTTTCCCTCATCACAACAAATATGATGAAATCGCAATTAAGGTAACAATTGATCCAACAGCATAATGATACCAAGCCTCATTATATATGGCATATTTTCTAATCTTCTTAAGCTTCAGGCGCATTGCATCCATCTACAAGCGCATTGCATTCATCTTCATCTTGTGATCATCGATGACATCGGCAACATACAACTCCAATGTCATCTTCTCTTCTTCAATTCTTTTAATTTTTTATTTCAAATACTCATTTTATTTTCAACTAAATTTAACTTCTCGACAAGAGGGTTGGTTTCAAATTCCGGTTCACATACCTCCTAGACTAAAATATCTCTATGTCAACTTGATGGCCATAATTGTCATAAATGCGAAATGCAATAAATAGTTATGAAAGAGAATTTACCACATCTGAATCATAAAGCAGGCGAGGGCCGACGGGGACGGATATCAAGACCATGGCACTATGTATAAGAAACAATCATACAAAGTAAGAATATTATACATACCAACTATATAAATCATACAAAGTACAACATAAAAATTTGAATACCTAATAATCACTATTGGTAATGACGTGCTCATCATCATCATTAATAAATGCATCATCATCATCACTATCAGTAATAACGTGCCCATCATCATCATTAATAAATGCATCATCATGTGGAAGGCCACCTTTACGTAATCATTCAAGCATTGACAGGTCATCTGCAGCAGTAACTTCTTCTTCTTTCGGCTCTTCTTGTTCCGGCTCGGGGTCGGATTCACTATCATTATCTACATCAATGTTCTGGGGTGGAGTAGCGCATTTATTGAAACATTTTTTTGCAAGACGTGTTTCTTGGAAGAATTCTCCTTTGTCATATGTGTCTTGGTTAATGTGACGTTCATATTCCTCTTCATTGGGGGGAGGTGGTCTAACATGTGGTGGAACTTCATAAATGACATCCCAACCACTGAGATTTGGATCACTTTGACAGGCCCATGGTAGATAGAAAACTTGGGTTGCCTGTTGAGCCGTAATATAGACATCGGGAACATCCAAATGGGTGCTTTGTTTGATTTCGACTAGCCCTATATGTTCATGAGTCCTTCTAGTCTCCCTGGGCTGGAACCAATAACATCTAAAGACTACGACATTTGGTGGGTATTCACCATAGAATTGAAGTTCATAAATTGCTTCAACTCTTCCATAATACTCGACACCTGCTTCGCCGATAGCAGACACACAACAATTTGTAGACTTTCGATCGGCCATAGATAGATCTTTGCCATAGGTACGAAAGCGATACCCGTTGATGTCGTAATTGTCAAATGAACGGACCTTATAGCCAAAACCATTAGCTACTTGTATCAATTCGGCATCCATAATTTGTGAATTAGCCTACAAGTTTAATACGAAAGGATTGTTGCATTAGTCAAAAATTAGCCAAAGAAATTAAAGGGTATAATGGAAATAACTGCATATTTAAATAGAAAGATGAGTAACATAGCAAGTACCTCGCACTGACGATACTTGATATTTATGGTACCATCGACACCGAGGAACCCCCTAACCCGCTCGTCCCCGTGTAAACTAAATAGCAACTACCATCGGTGCAAGTTACATGAGGTGGTCGGCGTTGAACACTAGATCCACATCCCACAAGTGAAGCCGGCGCCCGGCGTCCCACAACAATAGTTCTAGTGGCCGATGATGGTCGCACACCTTGGCGAATTTGTCTGGCAGCCTCTGCGATGAGGATTAAAGCCAAGTTTTGAAATTTCAAACAACCAAACCGAGTTGAGTTAGTTTGGGTGTTTCAAGTTTCAACACTTAGCTTTCAATCATCATCTCTGAGGCTGCCAGACAAATTCTCAATGGTGTTCGACTGCCATCGACACCGACAACTGTTGCTGCTAGACGCAGGACCCCTGTTTCACTTGTGGGACGTGGGTGTAGTCTTCGACACCGACGGTCACATGTACCTCGTACTAACGATACTTGCTATTTAGGGTACCATCGACACCGAGGAACCCCCTATTTAGGGTGTCTTCTTCTTCTTCTTCTTCTTCTTCTTCTTCTTCTTCTTCTTTCTCTTTTTTCCTTTTCTTCTTCTTCTTCTTCTTCTTCT